>NC_036652.1:7226557-7273674 GCF_002806865.2 Cucurbita pepo subsp. pepo
TTTTTTTTTTTTTAAATTTAAATTTTATTATTGTACTTTTTTGATCTTTTAACTTATCCAATTTAATTAAATCTTTTAAATTTTTAATAGTCAATTTTGGTTTTTTATTTTCATTAAATTTCATATTTATGTCTCTATCATAAAGATGATCAGTGTATAGATAATAAATATATTTTTCATAAATTAGATAGTTTTTTTTTTTTTTTCCCTAGTAAGGATTAAAGTATAAAAAAATGTTTGATGATGATTTCTGTTTTTTGTTTTATTGTTAGCTTCCTCAATAATTATGCTTTTGGTGAGTTTTTCACATTTTTTAAGAATATTTTTGAATTTTTAATTAAATTTCAAAATTTTCGTTTTTTAGTTTCAAATAAACACAATTGGAATTAAACGTCTTTTAAACTAAAATTAAATCTAGGGATAAAATTTACCTTTAAATCTAAATACAAAAACTAATTATGTAACTTAGCATCATTATAATTTAAATTTCTTTATAATCAAATTAATTTCTTTGTCTATTATATTTATGATTCTATTGGTTACAATTCTTTTTCTTCCTATATATTTTAAAGTTATTTTTATAAATCACTCTATAATTATTCTCAAAAGTTATTCCAAACACAACTATTATCTTTCTATTTTTTTAAAATAAATTTTATTATTCATATAAAATTGTTAATTTAGTATTTTTTTTTAATGTATAACTTGAATTTGTATGTGTTGTATTCCTAAAATTCTTTGTTTGAGATTTTGTTCGTGATACATGTAAAGTGTTTTTTTTCCTTCGTAAATTGTGAATCTAAATATGAAAACAAATTAATGTTTACTTTTATTTGCAGAGGATTGCCATTGTATCGAAACCATGATCGAAATAGAAAGTGGCGTCGAATGGACGAAGAAGGAGGTAATTTTGTTTATAGAGAAGGGACTCTAGATCAAACAACACTCAATAGGTATAACTTTCATAAGACTTGGCCGAATAACAAGAGATACAAAAAGAATGAGAGTAGTACAAGTACCAGCGACGACGAAAATGATGATTCTAGTAAAAAAATTGAAGACCCCATCTGCATTGTTAGTTTGAAAGATGTAATAACATAACGAAACGGGGCAAGACAATATCAATTGACACATGAAGAACAATTTTGATAAGTTTTCCCGTAGCTCATCCCGAAGATGATGTATTCCTTAATTATTTGATGTCTTGAGGGATTAGAGGTTCTAGTGTACACATGAACAAATTTTGCATATGGAAGACGAAATAGGTTTAGTGAATGAATTTTGATGTGGACATTATCGTAGCATTGATCAAAATAGTATGGAAAATGGGCCATTGATGTTCTGTAAAGCCCACACAATTTTCAGGCTCTCTCATATGCAGAGGAAGTATATATGGCAAGAAGAATAGCTATGTTTATAATTATTTCTTTTGGTTGATTTCTCTCATTTGGTTCCAATGTTATTTCATTAAATACTTTTATAAGCTTAATTTTTATTTCATTAAACTAGTGAAGCTCATCCATTTTTTTTTAATTTTTTATAATAAAAAATCAATTAAGAAGTTTGAGTCCTCGCTCCTACCTTAAAAGTATTTATATAACTCGACAATTCGACCAATTTAGACTAAGTATTTATATAACTCGACAATCCGATCAATTTAGACTACTCAATCGAACCTTTTCCATTTTGATAATGAAGGGGTTTGCAAGAAATTGCCTGGAACTCCATTCCTCCATCTCTCCAAGTCGCTACAACCTCTAAGTGCAGGAATCCAAGAAGGAAGGTAAATAAGTAGGGCAAGAAAGCTAATCGGGAATCCAGGAAGGAAGGCAAATAAGTAGGGCAAGAAAGTTAATCGACGAAGAGGACGGTGACGACCATTACAGAGAATTCGACAGACAAGAGACTACGGATATCAAGCCTAGTGAGTTATTGGATATGTTTTTTTTCAGTTATGAATTTTTAAAAATAAAAAATTCAGTTGATTAGTGGGCTATACATTTTTTTTTGGATAGGTGTGGGATATATTTGAAAAATATTTCTATAGATATTTGGTAAAGGATTTGATAGAGATATATTTGTTAGATTATATGTGGTAGATTTAAATCTTTGTGTCCATCTTGATGAGTATGGAGCGATCCTAACATTGGTATCAAAGCTAACAGGTATCGATCCTAACAAGGTGATGGTAGGAGTTGGAATTTTTAAAATCTTAGACATAATTAATTAAAATGAAGTTCAAAAGGTAGAAATCAAATTGGTTCTTGAATGCAATTTATTTTGTACAAATTCATATTTTAAAATATCTTAAGAAATAGAAGCATCCACTTAAATTTATCAATTTTAAGATATATATAAAGACATAACCCTAAAGACGTAACTGACAGGTTCCCTTCTATCTGCCCATCCGAGTCATCCCATACTGGATTAGGAGCCGAGGCCGTCAGATTCATGATGTCACAGTCATCAAGCCTCATCTCAGAGAGCTTACCTCAGACTCGGTAAACACAAATATGCAGATGCAGATTGTTAACTTGATGAAACCCGAATCGACTTGGTTAGAAAGAAATGATAAATCCATGGTCAAATATTTGACCTAATTTTCAATTTAATTCCTGTGATTTAATTTTTTTTTTTAATTTGATTTCACTTCAACTTCTTTAATCCAATCCTATAAATCCTATCAACAGGTTAAAAATGCTCTTTCCAACCATCACAAAAGTAGAATATCAAACGACCTTTAAAATAATATTAAATATTTTAAGAGTTGAGTCGTTCATTATAGAAAATTGTAGAGCTCGTATTTTCAATTTAATCCGCTAAATTAGTTAATTATTTTAAGTCTAAGTAAAATATGATTTATGCATCAAACGAAATGAAAATTTAAAGAATCATAAGAATCAAATGGATAATACCAACTAGACCTAATCCTTCATAAACCCATTTTTTAATTCAATTCAACCAAACTAATTTCAAGACACAAAAAAAAAAAAAAAAAAAAAAAAAAAAAAAAAAAAAAAAAAAAANCACCGTTTCCCGCCAAGAGAACGGCTTCATTATCCCGCCATCCACATCTTCGAACTGTGGGACCCATCCACTAATTTTCTTTTTCTTTTTTTATTTATTTATATATATATATATTTTTTAGGAACATCCACTACCTTTGTTATTATGAAAAGATGAGCATTAAACCACCAAAAGCCACTCTTTTAAAAACACATTCGGGTCCAATAATCAAAACCAAGACAGGCCACTTTTTGAGTTCTTATTAACTTAACCTGCTTTTTATTCATGGATCTTAAAATGCAAAGGAACACATACCTGGCTTCCATGGCTTTCTGCTCTGTAGCCTCTGTATCTGCCGCCGCCATTTTCATAAAGCCTCAAACCCTTCGTTCTACCTCGATAATGGCAGAAATGGAGGCTCCAAGTTTGCTTCGTTGAGCCCCCATTAACGGCGGCCTAGAAGATATAAGAACAGGGTGCGTGTCTTTTCCTTAGCCTCGTTAAACGCGCCACCAATGTGAACGAAGGGCTACAAAATTGGAGATTTGTCAAAGTTTTTCTATTTTCAGGACAGTGCTCCGGCAATCAGAGAAGCCTGCTTCATTTCAGCGAGAAATTAGGGGAATGATGAAAAAGAAGGCTGGGAGGGGCTTTTCTTAAAGGAGGAACAAAAAATTCAAAAGGAAATATACCTCATTTTAGGTATACATACTGCACAGGCTTCTTCAAGACCTTATATTCTTCTTTAATGGCTGCCTTTGTAGCTGTAGTAATCTACTTGGTTCTTCTGCAAACACCCAATCTCTTTGCGGCTAAGGATGAAGAGTGGAAATCTGCTACTGCAACATACTCCAAAGAAACAGATGGGTCCATTGTTACAGGTACTCTTCTCCTTCGTCTGAAAGCTCATAGGATTATATTAGTGTTTAAACATGGTGATGGTGCTTTTCTGGGTTTGCAAAAGCTCTAATATGAGTGTTCAAGGGTTACCTTCAAAAGGTGGAAACTGGAAATCATAACTTTGATAATCATGTTTAGAACATGTTTGCCGGTGATTTTTGTTGAAATAGTTAAAATCATTTTTGTCACGTTCAAAATCATTTAGAAACATGCTTCTATCAATCCGAAGCTTAATTTTGATAGTCTGAAA
This sequence comes from Cucurbita pepo subsp. pepo, assembly GCF_002806865.2. NCBI lineage: Eukaryota > Viridiplantae > Streptophyta > Magnoliopsida > Cucurbitales > Cucurbitaceae > Cucurbita > Cucurbita pepo. The sequence goes on from NC_036652.1 coordinate 7,230,714, forward strand.
ATTGCATACAAAAGCCTAGAAACCAAATATTAGATGAATTATGAGTGAAAAAAGTGCTTTTGACCATTTTATAATCACTTTCAAGATAGTCATGTCTGGAATATTGTAACCTAAAGGGAGGGAAATTAGTATTTCAAATGCTCTTTTTTCCTACTAATGTTGCAGAAGGTGCATGTGGATATGGAGATCTGCATAAAATTAGCTATGGAAAATATAGCGCAGGATTGAGTAGCATGTTGTTTAATAGAGGGAGTACCTGTGGAGCTTGCTATGAGCTTAGATGTGTTGACCACATCTTGTGGTGCTTGCAAGGAAGCCCGACCGTCGTTCTAACAGCCACCGACTTCTGTCCTCCAAATTACGGCCTATCTTCCGATTATGGTGGTTGGTGTAATTTTCCTAAAGAACATTTTGAGATGTCAGAGGCAGCATTTGCTGAAATATCAGAGAAAAAAGCAGATATTGTGCCAGTTCAATATAGGAGGTAGAATCAATCTAAATGCATATAGATTCAAACGATTTGTCATCCTCAGCTAAGGGGAAAAAACTTGTTTTGAATGTGTGTAGGACGAGGTGTGATCGAAGCGGTGGATTGAGGTTCACGGTTAGTGGAAATTCTCGTTTCTTTCAAGTTCTGATTACTAATGTTGGGATGGATGGTGAATTAGTGGCAGTGAAGGTAAAAGGATCAAGAACAGGATGGATACCACTTGCAAGGAACTGGGGACAGAACTGGCAAAGCAATGTCAATCTTCATGGGCAACCTCTCTCGTTCGAAGTTACCTCTAGCAGTGGAAGAACACTTACTTCCTACAGCGTTGCACCTGCAAACTGGCAGTTTGGGCAGACATTTGAAGGAAAACAATTTTGAAATTGTTATGTAATTAAGGAATCTAAATCGAAACTAGAAACTTGAACATAAGGATACCGGCATGTTAAACCTCGAGATTATCATATCAGAGTCAAACTGCACAATGTTAGCAGTCTGGGCGTAAAGCGCACATAACTTTTCATCTTACTATATATGTTTCTACAGAAATACGCAGCAATCCCGAACCGGGTTTGTACCTTATGTGTTCTACTACGTATAATTCGGTACTTTTGGAACGAAAAAGAAATCATGTAACAACCACCTTGCATTATACTTCAGATTGTTCTCTTCTATTTCTGTCTTGAGTAGACTTAGATGAACGTCTCATGCTTGCAACAGAGTGGCTGAAGTATGTTGCAAGATGATCAGCTCTTATCTGCATAGATTAGTGACACTGCCAATCAGGGGAGGTTTTGGATTCCAGAAGCTTGAGAAACCGAAGCACTAACATGGAGAAGAGAGTAAACTGTAAACCGATTTCAATTCATCCAATACTCATGAGATCCAACATAATCGTAAAAGTTATCACAGATTTCCTCTGCTAAGCCCGGGTTGACTTAAGCCGGTATACAATTAAAGTGCATATCCAATGAAAGTTTCTTAGAATTTTCAGGTTTCTTCCAAGGAAGCATAAACAGACCATCTTTCTCGCCACAAGTTCATCCGCAGCTCAGTGCGTCGATATGCCGGTAGCTGGGTCGTCTTCTTCCTCTAGAAACTCAAGTGATTCACCATAAAGCTCTTGTGCATCCTTCTTCACAGTTCTTAAATCAACTGATTCTGTCGTTGATTCCAATCCTTTTATGACAATCCTGAAAGAAGTCTTATCTGGCTCACAACCTACTTTTTTCATCAAGTAATACGACTCCATTGCAAGTTCCCCTAGATTATAACTAACCAAAGCCTTCAGAAGATTGTTGAACCCCTCAATTTCAGGTGCTAGGTCAGTTTCTGCTTTTAAGTACGAATGAATTATTTGTACTGGTTCGAACAATCCATTGCTAGCCAATACTGAAACAATATCAGCATACAGCGAAATCTGAGGCTTGTACCAGTCCTCCTTTCTAACATCTTCAAAAACCTAACACTCAGAAATGGAAAGTAGTAATACAGGCTATCAGCAAAGAATATCGAACGAACTACAGAAGGCAAAAATCTATATCTCACCATTGCTGTGGATACCTCTAAAGATCGACAACTACCGTGCATGATCGAATATTCCCGATTACTAATCATTCAAATGTACAAATAAACAAAGAAGTCGAGTGCAGAGGCATCACCTTAAGAGCCAAAGAACACTCGTTCTGGCGAAGGAGCTCGCGAAGGACAGCCATCATATCGAACTTCAATAAGCGTCTAATTTTAGAATCATACACTCGGTCCAATTGTTGTAAATCTTTCTTAGCTCGCTTCAACGACTGTACCGCTTGAATTGCTTCGATGCTGAGGTTCCTCCCCTTCTGCAACGGCTTCCGATTTTCACTTCCGCCTCTCATTGTCACTCGCCGATATCCCTCCACCCTGCCTAGTCGCAGATAGGATACTTTCCCGCCGGAGCCCAGTAACGTGTACGGCGGACTGAGAATCGTCGGCGACGGAGTAGTTGCTAAGAAACTCATCCTTCAATATCTCTCTCCCGCGTAGTCCCTCCCGCCTACTTGTTCATCCACGAATTTTCTGTCTTCAATCGGTTTGTGGTTATTATATATTTTTTTAATTTAAAAAAAAAAAAAAAACCCTAAATTATTATGGTGTAAAATCTCAAAATTACCCTTAAATTTAAAAATAAAAAATAACAAAAATATTATTGCAATCAATAAAAAATTTAATTTTTTTAAAGGGGTTAATATTACTTTTAAATTTTAATATTTTTATTTTATTTTTTTAAAATGGAATGTTATTAATAAAAAATTATAAATTGAAAAGTATTTTTGAAATAAATATTAAATATTTATTTATATATTTAAAATAAAATGAATATTTTTATTAATTTAATAAAAAAAAACATCTGATATATTCATGAATGACACATAAACATGTTTATTGAACTCGTGGGGACCTATCCAAACGGGACGAAAATGGAGAAGAAACAAAGAGAGAGATTTATTGTTAGCTAAACGGGGTCGAAGACGGGAATATATTGTTCGTCTCTATCCTTGTAGTTGCCTCCGACTCTCACAAATCTCCCCCGACCCGCTCTAATCCCCACAAAAATAAATGAAAATTTTAATGGAGATGAAAATTGAAACGACAAGTGACACTGAAACTTTACATGTTTTTATCTCAAATTAAATATTTAATCGCCCACAAAAGAAAAATTGTGTATAATATATTTTAGTTTTATATCTATTACATTAATTATTTATTTGGATTAAAATTTTAAAATAAAAAAAAAATATTTTAAAGTTGAAAAATTAACTTAACCTTTGTAAAAAAAAAAAAAAAAAAAAAAAAATTGTCACNCAGTCCATATAGCGTAATCGTGTACGGTAAGAAATGAGAAAGCCAGCTGAATCGCTTTAGCTGTATCAGCTGCAGTTCGTTATCCTTAAACCATTTGCCGGTAAACGACCGTCGGCGTCGGACCTCAGAAGCTCTGCGGACGGCGGCGGATGGCGACTATAGTAGGGACGCCATGGGTGAGGATTAGGGCCTTCCCGATGCTGAATCCTCCAATTCTGCATCACTCAAACTTGTATTTTGCGGAGAGATGCTTCCCTAAATTTCGAAGGAGTTTTTCGGTGTCGGCGTCCGTGGATAAGGTCGATGGAGAAGTTAGAGTCCGTTTTGCTCCTTCGCCTACTGGAAATCTTCATGTTGGTGGAGCAAGAACTGCGCTCTTCAATTACTTGTTTGCTAGGTTTGTTTTATTGACTCTTCCTTTTGCTTCTATTCGTTGTTTAATTAGGTTTTTCAGTGATCATTGCGCTTGGTTTTGGTTATCGGTAGGTTGAGGATGGTTGGGAGGGAGTCATTCACTTAGGAAATGAACCTGAGTTTATAAGTAAGTTTATAAGTAAGGAATACATCTTCATTGGTACGAGGCATTTTGGGGAAACCCGTGAGAGCTATTGTTCAAAGTGGACAATATCATACCATTGTGGAGATTCATAATTCTTAACATGGTATATAAGTCATGCCCTTAATTTAGCAATGTCAATAGAATACTCGAGTGTGGAACAAAGAAATTGCTAGCCTCGAAGGTGTAGTCAAAAGTGACTCATGTGTCGAACAAATGGTGTACTTTGTTCGAGGGCGCTTGAGAAAAAAGTCGAGACTCGATTAAGGGTAGGCTGTTCGATGGCTACATAGATCTCAGGGGAGACTCTATGGCGTTGTTCGAGGGGAAGATTGTTGAGGATTGTTGGGAGGGAGTCCCACATTGGCTAATTTAGGGAATGATCATGAGTTTATAAGTAAGGAATACACATCCATTGGTACGAGGCCTTTTGGGAAAGCCCAAAGCAAAGCCACGAGAGCTTATGCTCAAAGTGGACAATATCATACCATTGTGGAGATCCGTGATTCCTAACATTTCTGTCCAAGTTCCATTTTACTTGTTTGTCATTGTTTTGTTTCGTACTTACGAACTCGATGTCTCAGGGCCAATGGTGGAAAGTTTGTTCTGAGAATTGAAGATACTGACTTGGAAAGGTCCACTCGACAATCTGAGGAGGCCGTGTTGAAAGATCTTTCATGGCTTGGTCTTGATTGGGATGAAGGTGTTTATGTTCTTCCAGCTTTAAGTCATGCGTTAATTTTGGAGTATTTGCTTCGTCTCAATTCTAGTTTATGCATTTAATGTTGTTTGTCTTAATGTATTGGCATCGGTTCATTCGACTTAGTATCATAATGCTTGAGTCAATATACAATTTTTAGAGCATTCCTGAATGCGTAGTTATATTTTTGATGTTATGTTCTTCGAAGAAGTAAGAATGGAGCTCTTTACTTCATCATTATTATTAGTTTCTGAGATTCTGTTAGTGATTTAACCATATGCAGGTCCAAGTGCTGGAGGAGATTACGGTCCTTACCGACAATCAGAAAGAAATACGTTATACAAACAGTATGCGGAGAAGCTTTTAGAATCCGGTCAAGTATATCGATGTTTTTGTTCAAACGAGGTAATCAGAACTATCATATATGATATGTTTTATGTTTTATCGATCTTGAAGTTCTGATTACTTGAGCAATGTTACTGTCGTTCTCTTCAGGAACTAGAAAAAATGAAGGAGGTCGCAAAGCTGAGGCAACTTCCACCTGTATACATGGGAAAGTGGGCCACTGCTACTGATGAAGAAGCACAGGAAGAATTGGAAAAGGGTACCCCTTACACGTATCGATTTCGCGTGCCTCAAGAAGGGAGTTTGAAAATCAATGATCTCATCCGAGGGGAAGTAAGCTCTCCACCTATCTTTCGTTATCTTGCCTATATAGTTTATCGACTCCAGACTGCATGTTCTCTAGCATCGCTTGTCTTGAATCCATCTCGATTTGAAAATAATCAACAGAAAAAGAATGAATCGGAATTGATCGATATATTCCTCGAAACAACTAAAAGGAAACGAAAAATGGAACATATTGAGGTTGTATCGTTTCTTCCGTGGGGTTCTTTTGTTTGACACGCATTGACATAGGACAGAGGATTTGAAGAGCTACAAATCAACTCCACAATTAATAATGATTACTCACTCAACCCCATTAATCAAAATTATGTTGTATCTTGTTGTTAACTTTGTTTGCTAGTGTCATGAAGGTTAGCTGGAACTTGAATACACTTGGAGATTTTGTAATTATGAGGAGCAATGGGCAACCTGTCTATAATTTTTGTGTCACTGTTGATGATGCTACCATGGCTATCTCACATGTCATAAGGTAATAACCTGATCCTCCGTAACCTATATGAACTTGCTGTTCCATTTATTCTCTCCTTGAATAGTACGTTCCACTTGTTGAATTTCCGTTACGTTGTAATATGTTAACTAATTTTCTAATTATTTTCATTTCAGGGCAGAGGAACATCTACCAAACACTCTTAGGCAGGCGCTGATATATAAGGTAATCGCACACCCCTTTTCCCTTCAGGTATCCTATATCAGATGCTAATCAAAGGACTTCGATTTCCCTCGTCAATAAATCCTCATGTTACAGGCTCTTGGTTTCCCAATGCCTTACTTTGCACACGTTTCCTTAATTCTTGCACCTGATCGTAGTAAACTGTCAAAACGACATGGTGCAACATCAGTTGGTCAGGTAATCCTTGGTTGTATAAGTCTTATGCCATTGGTAAAAGCTTGTATATTCTGTGATATATTATGTCTATTAGTATATTCCAATGTTTTTCTTAAAGCTCTTATTTAAGTGTGATATGCAAATTTAAATTAGAAAGAAATACCGCCTGATCTCTGTAAATTCTGCTTTGCAGTTCAGGGAGATGGGATATCTACCCGAGGCTATGGTTAACTACTTGGCTCTATTAGGTTGGGGGGATGGTACCGAGAACGAGTTTTTTACTCTCGAACAACTTGGTTTGTGATTCTATCTGTGGTTCTATTATTGATTCTTTTTGTTAGATGAACACGACTCTCCATAATGGTATGATATTGTCCACTTTGAGCATAAGCTCTCATGGCTTTGCTTTGGGCTTCCCCAAAAGGCCTCATACCAATGGAGAGAGTAGTCTTTGATTATAAACCCATGATCATTCCCTAAATTAGTCGATGTGATATTGTCCACTCTCCATAATGGTATGATATTGTCCACTTTGAGCATAAGCTCTCATGGCTTTGCTTTGGGCTTCCCCAAAAGGCCTCATACCAATGGAGAGAGTAGTCTTTGATTATAAACCCATGATCATTCCCTAAATTAGTCGATGTGATATTGTCCACTCTCCATAATGGTATGATATTGTCCACTTTGAGCATAAGCTCTCATGGCTTTGCTTTGGGCTTCCCCAAAAGGCCTCATACCAATGGAGAGAGTATTCTTTGATTATAAACCCATGATCATTCCCTAAATTAGTCGATGTGGGACTTTCATTATCCAACACCTCCCCTCGAACAAAGTACGCCTCCCCTTAATCGAGGCTCGACTCCTTTTTCTTTTGGAGTCCTTTGTTTGACATTTGAGGATTTACCAATCTATTGGCACGACTAACGACTAAGTTTAGGGCATGGCTCTGATACTATGTTAGGTGAACCGATCTCCACAATGGTATGATATTGTCCACTTTGAGCATAAATTCTCATGGCTTTGCTTTGGGCTTCCCAAAAGGGCTCACGCCAATGGAGAGAGTATTCTTTGATTATAAACCCATGATCATTCCCTAAATTAGTCGATGTGGGACTTTCATCATCCAACATTTTTTACTCTTTTCCGGTCTTTATTCTAACGATTTTTAAAGTTTGTTTCTGAATTACCCTTTGGCTGTCTTCTTGGACTGACAGTGGAAAAGTTTTCAATTAGCCGTGTAAACAAAAGTGGTGCTGTTTTTGATTCTACCAAGTTAAGGTAAGAATGATTTGACTGTAAGTGGGTACAATTTTTCTTGCTCTTAGTAGCACATCCCTGCAGTTCAATTTTAACAATGTAACTAAAATTTTATTTGTTTGTCAATTTGAATTTGTAGTTGTACTTAGCTAATATGTTTGCTGTTCGTGACAACTAGGTGGATGAATGGTCAGCATTTGAGAGCCCTTCCATCTGAGGAATTGACCAAGCTTATTGGTGAGCGCTGGAAGAGCACGGGTGTCCTGACAGAATCAGAGGGGCCATTTATTGAGGTAAGAGGCTATTGTGTAGGAACTACTTTTGGATATGAAACTGAAAATATTAGTAAACATAAAAGAACGATCACATAAAAGAGTAAATAAAGTGTCCACCAAGGATGAAAGGAGCTTACAGAAAAGGACTTCAGTTGACATAGAAACAGGAGAATTTTAGGAGCTGAAGGTCTAGGAAAGAGTGACTATGGCGACTCGAAGCGCTTTATCTTGCTAAATTCAAATCTTTTTCCATACCTTAGACTTGCTATGAGAAGTACGAAGCTTTAAGAAATTGACATGTCGCTGTGTCCGTGTTTTGTTGTGTCTCTTATCCATGTCTGTCCTTTTTAGCTGACAGTGATCTTGTACCTTGATGCTTTTGTCTCTTGAGAATAAGCCGGCCCTGCTTAGAATAAGGAGGAATGTTTCTGTGAGACTTCCTACTCCCAAGCCACCTAAACTTAAAAGGGATAGAGGCGAATTTCAAGTTTACTAAATTGATACCTCTTTGCCCTCAACGTTAGCCTGGGCGAAGATGGGGACAAGGAATAAGGATTGAAGCCCCATTCCGACAGGGGTTACCCCTTTGTAATGTGTAGAGCCAAGTGTAGTGTGGTGTAGTAGTAAGCACTTCTAAGCCCCTTCCTGGCTACAGGATGACTCCAGTGCTTTGGGTACTACGGACCCATCCATTGCAGCAGAGCCGTTCATCATGCTTCCTGGCTCCTTAACTTGCATGTGAATCTTTATATGTAACTTTATAATAGTATTATATCTTATCAGTAAAGAACTATGGTGGAATAACCATCTCCTTATGTCACACCGCTGGTTGCTTCAATATATTTCATTTTTCTGTGCGGCAGTGATGCTTTGTTAATTTGAATATAACAATGCCTTTTTCCTTTCATAATGTGTGCTACAATCATGAAATCATTGCACGGGGAGTTATGTAATTTTATATATAGGAATCAGTTCAGCTGCTGAAAGATGCAATTGATTTGGTAACTGATGCTGACAAGGCGCTCTCAAACCTTCTGTCCTATCCTCTGCACACTACGCTGGCAAGGTATGTTGAATTTCATGCATATTGTTGTTACTACCATGATATTGTTTTTCGCAAAGTAAGACTACAAAGTTGGTGAAGTTGATTTGAGTTCGGCTAAGGGTGTTGAAACCTCTCCGTAGTAGACGTGTTTTAAAACCGTGAAGCTGACAGCGATACGTAACGAGCCAAAATGGACAATATTTTCTAGCGGTGGGCTTGGACTGTTACAATGGTATCAGAGCCAGACACTGGGTAGTGTGCCAGCAAGGACGCTGGGCCCCAAAGGGGATGGATTGTGAGATCCCACATCGGTTGAAGATGAGAACGAAGCATTTCTTGTAAAGGTGTGGAAACCTCTCCCTAGTAGACGCGTTTTAAAAGCGTGAGGCTGACAACGATATGTAACGGGCCAAAACGGACAATATTTTTTAGCGGTGGGCTTGGACTGTTACAGATGATATCAGAGCTAGACATCGGGTGGTGTGCCAGTGAGGACGCTGGCCCCCAAGAGGGGTGAATTGTGAGATCCCACATCGGTTGGAGATAAGAACGAAGCATTCCTTGTAAGGGGTGGAAACCTCTTCCTAGCAAACACGTTTTAAAACCGTGAGGCTGACGACGATACGTAACAGGCCAAAGCGGACAATATTTTTTAGCGGTGGGCTTGGGCTGTTACAAATGGTATCAAAGCCAGACACCGGGTGGTGTGCTAGCGAGGACGCTGGGCCTCCAAGGAGGGTGGATTGTGAGATCCTACATTGGTTGGAGAGGGGAACGAAGCATTCCTTGTAAGGGTGTGGAAACTTCTCCCTAGCACACGCATTTTAGAACCGTGAGGCTGACGACAATACGTAACGGACCAAAGTGGTGAACTTGGGACGTCGTTACTTGATATCTTCAAGTTCTTTAAATTATGGATGGTTGAAGACTCTCCTAATGCCTGCAGTTCCGAAGCTAAGCCTCTTGTAGAAGATAAGCTTTCTGAATTCTCAGCCAGCCTCATAGCTGCATATGATAGTGGCGAAATCCTCAGTGCGCTTGAAGAAGGCCCTTCTGGCTGGCAGAAGTGGGTGAAAACTTTCGGTAAATCATTAAAACGCAAGGTAATTTTCAATTCACTGGCTCTTTATAATTTGAGTTCTCACTTCCTTATACATCTTCTTCATATTATTTACTACTCAGTAGAAAAATCAGAATCACCTCTTCCTAATTTTACCACAAATGGCAGGGAAAATCACTTTTCATGCCACTACGGTTGTTACTCACTGGGAAAATTCATGGCCCTGATATGGGGGCCAGCATGGTCTTACTCCATAAAGCGGGATCGTCCGGTGTCGTTGCTCCTCAAGTCAGGTTCGTGACACTTAACAACAGGTTTGAAATTCTTAGACAAATTGACTGGGATTCAGTGACCCAGGATAGCCCCCTTTTCGAGTCATCTGCCCCTGCGTCGGTCCCGAACTGAAGTTACTCTTTTACAGTTTTGATCGGACTTTCATTGAAATGTGTCAAAATAAACTATTCTTGTGTCCAAATAGTTTCAAAGTTTTTGTTATCGTAGTTATGAGAAATAACCAACAGATGAGGCGTAATCTGTATTTTGTAAGGTAGCATCCTGTTTTCAGTTGCCTGTTGCCTGTGTTTCTGCTGATGTTTGTGCCTGGAATATCCAGTATGTATTGAGCTTGGAAAGGGTAAAAAAAACATGTCACTGGAACCTGGTTCCAGTTTTACGATAGCCGAGGGCTCGATTGAGAATGATTCGAGTTCGTCTTTTTCAAGTCTTTTTGATCCATTCTAACGTTTCAACTTGTATGGTTCGCTGCAAAATAACTGTTTTACCATCCAATTATCTAGATTCTAGACCAACATAGATGATTCCAACATTTATCATCCACTTGTTGGAGCTTTTTACGACCCGAGTTGGCTGATTAGTTGAACTAGGTTTTATACGAAAGAAAAACCAATGTTAAGCCGAAACATGTATTGTCTTTCGTTGCAAGTAGCTGTTTTTTCGGTTTAAATACTATGATTTCTGTACTTGACGTTGGTTCATTTTGGTCTATATACTTTCCGCACTTGTTTATTTTGATTTCTATATTTTTATAACGTCCATATTAGTTAGGTAATTTGATTGTTTGTACGCATAATTATATTGTGCAATTTAATTTAGGGCGGTACTGCTCTTGTGTTTGCAATTTTCTCACTAATTTCTACAAAAATAATTTAAAAATTTTCGTAAATTTGCTAAGTTAGGCTATTTTGCCGAGAATTGTCTCGCGCCCTAGGTATTCTCTACCTTCCTACCTTTGTCGGGTTCGAGTACAGGTACCCTTTTGTTGAAGGTCGTTCGAGCTTTTCCTTGGAGTATAATATAGGTTACTTCAGTGTCGTAGCGCCTGGTACTCGAACATTGGTTTGAGGTATTTTCTCTACCCTTTTTACACTAAAAAATATCGGTACCTTGCATCCTCAAATTGATAGCCGTCTTTCGACTAACCTACCCTCCGTCCCTCGAGACCAACAAGGGACAGTACAGGAATTTTCACATGGGCACCTTGCGTCCTTGAACCGATAGCCCTCTTTCGACTAACCTAGTCTCTTTCGTCCATCGGGACCAACAATGAGTAGTACAGGAATATTCACCTGTTGTCCATCGACTACGCCTTTTGGAATTTATGTTTGGTTAGTGCATAAATCAATTATCAAGTAATTTGATCCAAACCCACCGTTTTTTTTTTAACAAAAATTTAAATCTAACGTTGTTTTTATTAAATATAATACGATATATTTTAAAATTTCATTCAATTGGGTCATAATAGGTTCGGTAAAATGTAAATGAATGAAAATTTTAATATTAAAATTAAGCAAGTGCGTGTGATGCACGCGAGCTTCAACCCATCGGTTTCGTTACGATGTAAACTTTCCGATAACGGAATTATCGGCTCTCTCTCTCTCCCTCTTCTTTCAATGTGATTTTGTGGGACAAGCTTCGACTCATAGGGTCTGCTACTTGCCAACAAATCGAGGCCCCAAGCAAAAGATGGAAATGAGCAATCAGTTCTCATGAAGGGATTCAGCTTCGATTCGAGCGTTGAACCGGTAATTTTCTTTGATCCAATCCATCGTGCGAAATCCGTTATAATGTCTTTTTGGAATTTATGTTTGGTGAGTGCATAAATCAATTATCAAGTAATTTGATCGAAACCCACAGTTGTTTTTAACAAAAATTTAAATCTAACATTGTTTTTATTAAATATAATACGATATATTTTAAAATTTCATTCAATTGGGTCATAATAGTAGGTTCGGTAAAATATAAATGAATGAAAATTTTAATATTAAAATTAAGCAGGCGCGTGTGATGCACGCGAGTTCAACCCAACGGTTTCGTTTAAATGAAAAATTTCCGACAACGGAATTATCGGCTCTCTCTTTCCCTCTCTTCTTTCTGTGTGATTTTGTGGGACAGGCTTCGACAGGGTGTGCTACTTGCCAACAAATCGAGGCCCCGAAATGCAAAATCGACTAGCAATCAGCAATCAGTTCTTATGAAGGGATTTAGCTTCCGTTGAATTGAAGCTATAAACCGGTAATTCTCTTTGATCCAATCCATTTCGCACCATGATTCGCTGAATGGATGTGTGTTCTTTCATCGTGCACCAATGTCGATTTCGCAAACACTAGGTGGCACGTCCAGATGCGGCCGTGCGATCGGCCCTTCCCTTGACAAGATCGTTAAGAATGCGGCTTGGCGTAAGCATTCTCACCTTGTTTCCTCTTGCAAATCCGTTCTCGATAAGCTTGATTCTATTAAGGAGGCTGCTCTTGATCCCGCATCACCGATTGCTGGTCTTTCACCGGCTGATGCGGAGTTTGTGCTCCAACCCCTCCTTTTGGCTCTTGATGCCGCCTACGTCAAGGTTTCCGAGCCCACGCTTGAGTGCGTCTTCAAATTGTTCTCCCGCGGTATTTTCTGTGGGGAGATCGAGCGGCCGGATGGCGAGGCGAATTCCGGTGCCAAATCCATTATGTATAAGATCATTGAGTCTGTTTGCAAGTCGGGAGGTCTAGGTGATGAAGGAATTGAGCTCACTGTTCTCAGAGTGTTGCTCTCTGCGGTTCGATGCCCTTGTGTATTGATCCGCCGGGATTGTCTGGTTACTGTTGTTCGGAATTGTTATAATGTCTATCTGGGTGGTTTAAGTGTTACGAATCAGATCTGTGCGAAATCCGTTCTAGCTCAAATAATGGTCATTGTTTTCAGTAGGGCGGAGGAGAACTCCATGGATGCTCCTTTGAGAATAATTACTGTGAGTGAATTGTTGGAATTTACAGATAAGAACTTGAATGAAGGCAATTCTTTATACTTTTGCCAGAACTTTATTAACGAGATAATGGATGCTAGCGAAGGGATTGCGGACTTGAAGCTTTATTCATTTTCGGCACAATTGCAGAATGGCCATGCTTCGCCACCGAAAGGTGACAATAAAGGTGAATCTGATGTAGGAGAAGTGGAGGATGGAGCTGAATCAGGTGGTTGTAGTAAGATTAGGCTGGATGGATTCCATTTGTTTAAGAATTTGTGTAAATTGTCGATGAAATTCTCATCACCGGAGCACCCAGATGATCAGATCCTCTTGAGAGGGAAAATATTGTCTCTGGAACTGCTAAAGGTGGTCATGGGTAATGCAGGCCCGGTTTGGCGCTCTAACGAGAGGCAAGCATTTCATTCTCCATTGATCATTTTACTGATTCTCTTGTACACATCTTTAGAACTGCCTTGAACTTCCCTGTTCCTGCAAAATTTTGACCAAATTAATTTTCTACCTTTAAATTATGTAATGTTATCTTATTAAACTAGGTATCTTCATTGGCAGTCAGCATATTTTCTTATTTTGTTTTGACAAATCTAGAACATGTTCAAGCTTCTTATGACATATGCCATCTCATTTCAAAATCAACCTTTTTTTTTATATAAGAGACTGGGATGCATTAATCACAAAAAGCACGGGGCATGGAGCCCCGCTCCCAAATGAAGCTATAACGACACAACCTCTCGAATATGGAGGATTTGAGCTAGGCTATAGTTACGAAAAGAAAAGAAAAAAAATCCTTGTGTCTAAGACATCGCAATCAGGACGTTACTTCAAAATGAACTTCTTAGTTTGTCCAAGTACTGTGTAGTAAGCTATTGTTGATTGGATAAACTGTGACAGATTCTGTCACTACTGGTTTCAGGTTTCTCAATTCTATCAAGCAATTTCTCTGTTTATCATTATTAAAAAACAGTGCCCTGTCGGTGATGGCCATCTTCCAGCTTCAATGTTCTATTTTTACGAGCTTGTTGACAAAATTTAGATCAGGATTGAAAGCAGAAATTGGTATCTTTTTTTCCATGCTTATCCTCCGAGTGCTTGAGAATGTACTTCAGCCTAGTTTCTTGCAGAAAATGACCGCGCTTAATTTGTTGGATAAGATATCTCAAGATTCACAGATTATGGTCGATATTTTTGTCAACTACGATTGCGATGTTGATTCCCCAAATATTTTCGAGAGGTACTGCTCTTGTATATATCTTTAGTTTCACATATTTATTTTGTTTGACTCGATACAAATTGTTTGGCGTTGTTATTTTTATGTTAACTTTATACCCCATTGACACGTGCAGGATGGTGAATGGCCTTTTGAAAACTGCTCTTGGACCACCTTCTGGTTCAACCACAACATTGTCTCCAGCACAGGATGTCTCATTTAGGCTTGAATCTGTTAAGTGTTTAGTAAGCATCATTAAATCAATGGGAACTTGGATGGACCAACAATTGAAGCTAGATGATACATATTTTCTCAAGACTTCTGAGAACGATGCTTCTCCCGAGAATCCTTTAAGTGGGGAAGAAACAGCTGCTGTTGACCCTGAGCTTCAATCAGATGGAAATTCTGAGTTCTCAGATGCTGCGACACTTGAGCAACGAAGAGCTTACAAAATCGAACTCCAGGTTTGAGCATTACTTAATCTCTAGTTGTTACATTTTATTTATGTGGGTGACTAGTGGTGGCCCCTGTTCTAGCAGTCTAAAGGCTCAAGTTAGGACAAAATGGATAAATCCTATGATGGCATTTCATTGGAATGTTTTTTTTTTTTCTTTGGTGCGGTAGTGGAAGAAAAGATGATTAGAGGCTATAATTAGAGAACGGAGAATTACACCAATATAAAGCTATAAAGAGAGCCAAGTTAAGGTGAAAGCCAAAAGATCAGACTGAGTTATTGAAGATACTGGAGATGAAAGTTGTTATTGTTGATGGTTTTATTTGTTTACTTATTTGTTTCTTTCTTTCTGGGTGACTAACTATTTTATGAGTAAGGAGAAACTAACAAAAGAGGAAGGGAGATAAGACATCCTCTAGAGTGAGTTTACAGTTGGGAACTCTGGCCTGGGTTATAGATTGCATTTCTTCCATTATCTCCAAAGTAAGGGGGAGTTGTTCTTGAGGAAGAGAAGGGTAGATGATGCTCTTGCTTAGGTTCAGTTACTTTCTAATAGTAAGGGCTCTTATCGCGTGATTATTTTGGAGTTTTTGGAGGGAGGAAGGTCAATCTGTCTGCAATATCATTTTGGCCAATTAAAAAGCACTGTACTTCTTGGTATTTGCCTTTCCTTCTTGACTTGTCATCTGGTTAATCCTACTTGTTTTTCACATTTTATTCTTTACTAATTGTTGCTATTACTTGCATTGACAATTTCCTCAGATCTTGTCTGGTAATTTCAACAAATTTCAACTTGGATGTAATTAGCCTGAAGCACATTCTTCTGACAATTTTCCTGATTTATGTTCAGAAAGGTATTTCGCTGTTCAATAGGAAACCTTCCAGGGGTATTGAGTTTCTAATTAGCACAAAAAAAGTTGGTGGTTCTCCTGAAGAGGTGGCTTCTTTTCTCAAGAATACCAACGGCCTGAATGAAACAGTCATTGGGGATTATTTGGGTGAAAGGGAGGAATTCCCTTTGAAAGTTATGCATGCTTACGTTGATGCCTTTAATTTTAATGCGATGAACTTTGGCGAAGCAATAAGGTTTTTCCTGCGAGGCTTCAGGTTGCCAGGAGAGGCACAAAAGATTGACCGCATCATGGAGAAGTTTGCTGAGCGGTACTGTAAATGTAACCCTGGTTCATTCACAAGTGCAGATACTGCTTATGTTCTTGCTTATTCTGTAATTATGCTGAACACGGATGCTCATAATAACATGGTGAAAGAAAAGGTTTGGTTCTAACTTATGCATTTGATTGCATATTGGTTTAACAGGCTGCTTGTAACGCTAGATGATATTTAGGTTACTTCGATGACCCTGATCTATAAACCTATTTGTCTTTTTTTATTAATTCCTACTGTGGAGCTTTCATATAATCTCTTTGACTTGTCTAAGAGGTCAGAATGTTGGATGGTGAAGTTGTAATTGATTATGAACCAGTGTGGGTTATTTACACAGACGGGATAAAAAGACTGGGGATCTGTCTCTTTCTCGCGCGACCAGTACCGCCCTATCTATAGTTTCATTTCCACTTCAAAACCGTCAAGTTTTTCAATGTTTTATGTGGTAGATTTGAAGGGGGGACTTGTGCATGTCCAGGGATGGATTTCATGGAAGTAATATTGTCAGACTTAATGCATGAATAAGGTTTATAAAATTTGATTTCTGGAGATATTTTTGCTTGTGTGGTGACTGGTGAATGCATGTAACTATTTCTGAAAACATTTACATATACTGCTACATTTTATTCTTAAGTCTTCTTTACACATTGATATAAGAAGTTTGAGTTGTATTTTTATTTTTTTTAATTTTACTGTACTTCAATATTTTTCTGACTTCTAGTGTGTAATGTGCTTTGGTGTTGGATATTCAGATGACAAAAGCTGATTTTATCCGAAATAATCGAGGAATTGATGATGGCAAGGATTTACCTGATGAGTATCTTGGTACTCTCTATGATCAGATTGTTAGGCATGAAATTAAGATGAATTCTGATTCTTCAGCTTCACAAAGTAAGCAGGCAACTAGCATCAACAAACTTTTGGGCTTCGATGGTATACTCAATTTAGTTTCTTGGAAGCAGACAGAAGAGAAAGCCGTTGGCGCCAATGGGCTTCTTATAAAGCACATACAGGAGCAGTTTAAGGCGAAGTCTGGAAAATCTGAGTAAGCTATGAAATGAAATCTTAGTTAATATTCAATGTGCTAGTGAGAAACTGAGTTTCTTTACGTCAATTGTTTTCCATTGTAATTTGAAGGTGCAAAGCTCTTCTGGTTCATTATTGCTTCTATCTATACTAGAAAGAGTAGTATGTCTTCGTTCTTGCTCTTACTTTCTGTTAGTTTGTTGTGGATAATCAGATTGCCTTGTATATGTTGTATTGAATCATCTATATTTGTCAATGGAGTATTTTATTTGGTTGGGGCACCTAAAAGATTAGGAGTTTACTCTTATTATAAAAAAAATGGGACTTATTTTATCTACATTTGCAGATCTGTTTATCACGCTGTGACTGATATAACAATATTGAGGTTTATGGCGGAAGTCTGCTGGGGTCCTATGTTGGCGGCATTTAGTGTGACTCTTGACCAAAGCGATGATAATGTTGCTACTTCTCAGTGCTTATTAGGCTTTCGGCATGCTGTGCATGTCACAGCTGTCATGGGCTTGCAGACTCAACGGGATGCTTTCGTGACGTCCATGGCTAAGTTTACCTATCTTCATTGTGCTGCAGATATGAAACAAAAAAATGTTGAAGCTGTGAAGGTATGCGTATTCTCATCATTAAATCAGAAAACAATTTTTTCCTCTTAAAAGATTGTCCCATGAAGGGTGATTTTCTATATTGCCCAAATGAATTGAGATTAGTCTATAAAACAGATGCCCGTTTTTCCACTGCTTTGATGCATATGCTTATCAAATCAGGTCCTATGTGCGAACACTATGTTAAGGAATAAGCCTTCTTATAAGGGCTAGAAGGCAGGACAATAATTTATGGATCCATTTATTTTTGTCAAATCATGTTAAATAATACGTGAACAGCTATCTACATAGTCTGGTTTTTAAAATTTTGTTGTATGGTCAATTATTGTGAGTCAGTGAGGGTGTTTTTTTTTTTTCTTTTTTGTTCTCAAAAAGTAATTTCTTTTCTTCTCTGAATCAATGCATACGTGCAGGCTATAATATCGATTGCCATAGAGGATGGTGATTTTCTTCAAGAGGCATGGGAGCACATATTTACATGTCTCTCTAGAATTGAGAATTTACAATTATTGGGAGAGGGTGCACCACCAGATGTATCCTTTTTGACAACGTCAAATATTGAAGCTGAAGAGAAAGCACTGAAGTCGATGGGTTTATCAACTCTGAAGAAAAAAGGTCTCCAAAATCCAGCTGTTATGGCTGTTGTTCGTGGAGGTTCATACGACAGCACCTCTCTTAGAGCGAATTCTCCCGGACCCGTAACTCCCGAACAGATTAACCACCTAATTTCAAACTTGAATTTGCTGGATCAAATAGGCAATTTTGAGTTGAACCACATATTTGCTCATAGTCAAAGCTTGAACGGTGAAGCAATTGTAGCATTTGTGAAGGCCCTTTGCAAAGTTGCTATTGCAGAGTTGCAGGCTCCTACAGACCCACGTGTGTTCAGCCTAACCAAATTAGTTGAAGTGGCGTAAGATCTTTTTCTCTTTTTCCTTAACTTGTATTGCTTCATCTGCATGGTGTTTAATGGCCTAAAGTGATGAAATCTTTAGCTTTAAAGTATTGTTTATATAATTATCTTTATTATATCACAGGGTTCCATGACATTTATAATATCTTTCCAGTTTAGGTAATTCTTCAAATTTTCATAACGTGTCTCCTCTGCTGTCTTTAGGTTGAAATAACTATTTATATAATGATATTTATTGTACAATAGGGTTCCATGACAAATAATTTATATGTATAAAATCTCTCAGTTTAAGTAAATGCTTCGAACTTTCATAACGTGTCGCCTCTTCAGGCTCTCTGTTGTGTCCATATTTAGAAATGGAATGAGAAAATCACCACACAACATTGTCTCTTGCAGGCATTACAACATGAACCGCATCAGATTGGTGTGGTCTCGCATGTGGAATGTTCTCTCTGATTTCTTTGTGTCAGTTGGCTTATCAGAAAATCTGTCAGTTGCAATATTTGTGATGGACTCACTGAGACAGCTCGCCATGAAATTTTTGGAGCGTGAGGAGCTTGCAAATTATAACTTCCAGAATGAGTTTCTGAGACCTTTCGTAATCGTTATGCAGAAAAGCAACTCCACGGAAATTAGGGAATTAATAGTTCGATGCATTTCGCAGATGGTTCTCAGTCGGGTCAATAATGTGAAATCTGGATGGAAAAGTGTTTTCATGGTAAGTTCTGAACATCAGTAATAAAATTTGGGTATCACAATATTTTGTATTGCATTCGGTAGATCTATTCCTGTTTTTAAATTTTAGTTCGCCTTCTCTTCTTACCTTCAACTTCACTTTGAATCAACACTTTGACTGTTAATTTTAGCAGGGAAGGGATTCAATGTATGAAATTGAACTGAAAATCCAAATTACAGCACTTAAAATTTAAATTATTAGGTTCGGACTGATTTAATCTTTTGTGTTAAATCTTTAACATATTATATGATATTATTATGCTTCTAGACTAGGAAAATTAAGTAGATTCCATGAACAAGATCTTGCGGGCTCTCCTCCAAATGATGATTATTTTTATGTTTTTTTACCATGGGTGTAATAGAGTCGTCTCTGTTGTCTCAGGTTTTCACTGCTGCTGCTGCTGATGAGCGGAAGAACATTGTCTTATTGGCTTTTGAAACCATGGAAAAAATAGTTCGAGAATACTTTCCTTATATAACTGAAACTGAAACTACAACGTTTACTGATTGTGTTCGATGTCTGATAACTTTTACAAATAGCAGATTTAACAGTGATGTAAGTCTCAATGCCATTGCATTCCTCCGGTTTTGTGCCGTAAAACTTGCGGAAGGGGGACTTGTTTGCTATGAGATGGTAGGAGAAAATGGTTCATCCAAATCTCTTGATGCACCCACACCTACACCCACACCCCCAGATAAGGATGATTATGCTTCCTATTGGGTTCCTCTGCTTGCAGGTACAACTTCTGTTAAAACTCGATTTTTGCTCGACGAGATGCATAATTCAACGAACTCACGTTTTTATGCATTTTTCGTGTACTTTTTGTCATGGGGATAAGATTTTATGAATGAAATTTTCTATACCTGTTAAGACTTCCACGTTTTCTATATAATACTTTCCCATTATCCTTTCAGGGCTATCAAAGTTAACATCCGATCCTAGATCACCAATCAGGAAAAGTTCCTTGGAAGTACTTTTTAATATCCTGAAGGATCATGGTCATCTTTTCTCACGTCAATTTTGGGTTGGTGTTTCCAATACCGTAGTTTTCCCCATATTCAATTCTTTGCACGAGAAGAAAGAAGTGGACATGAATGAACATGATGAACATTCAGAAGGAAGTACCTGGGATTCTAGTACCTGTCAAGTGGCGGCTGATTGTTTAGTAGATCTGTTCATTAGTTTTTTCAGTGTAATAAGGTCTCAACTGCCCGGCGTGGTGAGGATTCTGACCGGACTCATTAGTAATCCGATCAAGGGTCCTGCCAGCACGGGCGTCGCTGCGTTGATGCGTTTGGTAGGTGACTTGGCTAATAGGCTTACTGAAAAGGAATGGAGAGAGATTTTTCTTGCTATGAAGGAAGTGGCCACGTTACCTGTGCCTGGATTTATCAAGGTCCTGAGAACCATGGATGACGTTAATGTTCCCGGGATCTCTCGATCTTCTAATGATGTCGATGTCGCTTCAGATCCAGGTCTTTCAACCGATGGTCTCGATGACGATGATCTGCAAACGGCCACCTACATTGTTTCGAGAATGAAGAGTCATATCTCAATGCAACTCCTCTTCTTACAGGTTTGCTTCCTTCTCATGTTTCAGAAAAGTTCTATTATTTATAGTATATAACACTTTTCCCCTTTGTTTGTTCAGGTCGTTACTGATCTCTACAAGAACCATGCCCAACCATTCTCATCAGACAACATTTCCATCATTCTAGACATCTTTTCTTCCATTTCCGCACACGCCCAGAAACTGAATTCCGACACGATCCTTCAAAAGAAGCTACAGAAAGTATGCTCCATCCTCGATATATCCGACCCACCCGTGGTTCACTTCGAAAACGAAACTTATCAGAGCCACCTCAACTTTCTCGAGAGTATGCTCGCGAAAAACCGCTTACTAACCAATTCAACTCTTATTGAATCCAAACTCATCACATTATGTGAAGAAATTTTACATATTTACTTAAAGTGCACCGAGATGCCAGGTCAGCCGAAAGAAACCAACCCGGCCGTGCCACATTGGATTCTTCCTTTGGGTCCAGCAAGGAAGGATGAACTGGCTGCTCGAACGTCTCTAGTCGCCTCAGCATTACGGGTTCTAAGCGGGTTCGAAAGGGATCTATTTAAAAGGTATGCTCCACAACTTTTTCCATTGTTGGTAGAGCTTATAAGGAGTGAACATAGCTCTGGAGAAGTTCAGATTGTTTTGAGCAGCATATTTCAATCATGTATAGGCCCAATAATCATGCAATAATAAGATTATATATATACATTCTTTAGCATTCCTTTGTAAATCATTATATATATATATATATATATATATATATATATATATATATATATATATATATATATATATCTAGGTGGCTTTAAGGTTTGAGCCAGCCACATTTTTTTGTAGAATATGCCAAGTCCCAAAAATTTTGCCTAGTGGAGAGAAGATGTATGTGCTAGCATTGATAATATAAATTTGAGAGAAAATTCTTTTTTTTTTCTTTTTATTTATTTATTTATTAAATCCTTTTTTGGGATTTAATTCCCATATGGTTGCCATTTGTAGGCTTTCCTCGAATAAAAACGCCATTGTTGAGGACGATTTGAGTCATTTTAAATTATTGTTCTTGAGTATTTGAATTTCTTATCTTTTAGTCGAGAGTAATATGTTTTTAACATTGTTTTTATAATGATTTGTGTAATACGTTTGCCAAGTAAGCAATTATACGAGTCAAGCTTCCATATTTCCTTCGGTATGATTATTCCCGACGATTGTATTTTTAGCTCGTTCAAGTTCACATGTAATCTTTTATTTGTATTTATAGATAAAGAATACAGATAACCCATTATCCATTGACATCGATTATCAGTAGATTTAAAGTGTTCGTATCGATATGGACATTAATATTATAATTTTGTCGTCGTATACACTAAAAAGTAAAAATACACAATTTGAGTGCTAGCAGAAACAGTACGACGTTCACCTTCATCCATCGACCACCACTGAAGCTTCAACCGATTGGGATCGATGGCGAGCGAGAAGAAGACGAAGAGAGTTTTGTAGTAAATTCCTTTATAAAGTGAAAGGGAAAGTCCTCTTCAGTTGGTTACTTGGTGTGAGTAGTTTTGGAGTTTGTAGGAAATGGATGCATTTAATTTTTCAATATCATCTCTTCGCTATTACAAACCTCCTTGATTTGACCTAAAACTAAAACTTCTTGCATTTGACACCAATTAAATGGGCTCACATTGGCAAATAACCTTCTCGATCGAGCGGACACTGATATCCGTTCTTGACTAAACACTTAGATATTTAAACCTAATCCGTTAGAAAAGATATTTGACGATGACATGCGTGGAGCGGGACTTAGATCTCTTCTTTATCCCTTTAAATACATGTCCTCGACCAAAAAACTAAAGAATCAAATATCTTTAACAAAAATGTTCGTGGATTGAGTTACAGCACGTCGACAACACAACCCAAAGAGGGTTGGGTTGGATTGTGAAATAATGTCGAGTAATTTGGGTTACTACCAACCCGAAATTTAAATTTTTCCAAAAACGTCCCTCAACCCAATCGATCCTACTTATGTTTTGAAGGTCAAATCAGTAAATTCACACCTAAAAACCAACCTATTTATTCTCTCTTTTTTATTTATTTATTAATTCATTAAAGCTAATTTAGTACCTCTAAAATCATTATACAATTATTTAATTATTATAAAACCTTTTTTTTTATTTATAAATACAATTATTCAATTATTTTAGTTTTTAATTTTTTAATATTATTTTTTTATTTGCTCATAAAATGGTGGCTAAAATTTAATTTAATTTTTTTAAAAGTATTATAATTCAGAGTTTTATTCATATTTTTATTTAATTAAAAAAATTTATGATCGTATTATTAATATGGTCCTCTTAATTTATATTTAATTTAACACTTGGGTTGGGTTATCTATAAATATATTTATTTTTTATATGTACTAAATAAACCTATAAATACAAGCATTCAACCATAAATTAAAAACAATTAATGAATTATTATTATTTTTTAAAAAAACTTAGTTGTTGTCCATTTCATGTTAGAACCATTTTTTCTATTTTTATATTGCTATGTGTTTATATTTTATGTACTTAATTTATTCTCGAGTGGCAAAATGCGTTCACGTCATATTTACGACGGGACCAATATTTAAATATGATAATAATAACATAAAGTTGAAATTAAAATTGAAGACAATGGAAGGGAGCATAGCTTGCCGTAAGGGTGTTCAAAAAATCCGGTGACTTGAAAAACTCGATCGACCAAATTCAACCGAATTTGTATGATTTAGGTCTAGTGTCCTTACTGGCACACCATCTCGTGTCTATCAAAGGGGAAATCCACCCCCTTCAGGGTCCAGTGCCCTAGCACACTGCCTCGTGTCCACTGAAGGGGAAATCCACCCCCTTTAGGGCCTAGTGCCCTAGCACATGTAGGACCTCTCAATCCACCCCTATAGGGCCTAGTATCCTTGCTGGCACACCGCCTTGTGTTCATCGAAGGGGAAATCCACTCCTTTTAGTGCCCTTGCTGACACACCGCCTCGTGTCCACCTCCCCTCGCTAGCATATCGCCCGATGTCTGGCTATGATAGCATTTATAATGGTCCAAGCCCACTGCTAACATAAATTGTTATCTCTGGGTTTTCCCTTTTCGGGCTTCCACTCAAGTTTTTTAAAACGCGTCTACTAGGTAGAGGTTTCCACACCCTTAAAGAATGTTTCGTTATCCTTCCCAATCGATGTGGGATCTCACAGTATCACTAACCTCGGTTACAAATATTAAATATTCTTAATCTTTTAAAAATTAAGTTTGAGTTATAACCCTATTTTCATTTGAGTCTAATTGACCCAACCAAAAAAATGTCTAATCCATAAATCGAGCCGAATTTTTTAACTCGAGCATAAAAAATTCTAATCGAACCAAATTTTATAGGTTAGGTTGGGTTGGGTTGGGTTGGATAGTCGAGATTAGAGAGACTAAAACTAAATAATTTTTGCTTGTAGTAGGACCCATCTTAAATAGAAATTTCACAGCAAAAAAGAATCCTATAAATACCGCATAACAATCGAACCTCCGTTCAGGTCCGAACCGGCAACTGGTTTTTTCTTTTTCGTGATCCGGTATCGCCGCCAGTTACCGTTGCATCTGTATCTATTTCGCCTCCTTTCTTTCTCTCTCGAGCGGCCCATTTCCTTCTACGGCCACCATCGTCCGATCCGGCGCCGGCGTTTTGGGCCTTCAACTTCAGTATCATTATGGACGCCCGCTGCCGATCGACGAAGTCGACGACTACCAAGGTGAAGGAGACGACCAACACCGTCAACGGAGATTCCACGAAGTCTTCCGACGCTCAGGCCCTCCCTCTATACTTCACCAATGCCGTCTTCTTCACGCTGTTCTTCTCCGTCGTGTATTATCTACTCGGCCAGTGGCGGATGAAGATCCGGAACTCTGTTCCTCTGCATTTTGTTACTCCATTGGAGATCGTTGCTCTTGTCGCCTTAGTAGCCTCGCTCGTGTACCTTATTGGATTCTTCGGCATCGATTTTGTTCAGTCTCTGTTTCTCCGTCCGACGGCGGAAGGGTGGACGTCGGAGGACGACGATGAGCGTTCCATTGTTAAAGATGATTCGCGGAAAGTGCCGTGTGGTGCAGCGCTTGATTGTGCTGTTTCTCCTCAAGTTCCACCTACAGTTCTGTCTGTACCAAAATCGGTTGATCTGCTGCCAGTTCCGATCAAATTGAACGAAGAAGATGAGGAAATCGTGAAATCCGTGGTGGTTGGGACTACTCCGTCGTACTCTCTTGAATCGAAGCTCGGAGACTGTGCTAGAGCGGCGGCAATCCGCCGTGAGGCGCTTCAGAGGATTACCAGTAAGTCTCTCTCCGGTTTGCCTCTGGACGGCTTCGATTACGCTTCGATTTTAGGGCAGTGCTGTGAGATGCCAGTTGGATACGTCCAGATTCCGGTAGGTATTGCAGGTCCGCTTTTGCTCGATGAAAAAGAATTTTCAGTGCCGATGGCTACAACAGAGGGATGTTTGGTTGCGAGCACAAATCGAGGATGCAAGGCGATTCACCTATCTGGAGGAGCCAACAGCGTCTTGTTGAGAGACGGAATGACCAGAGCTCCGGTGGTGAGATTCGCCACCGCGAAGAGAGCCGCTCAACTCAAGATTTTTCTCGAAGAACCTGAAAATTTCGAGACTCTGGCTTTGGTTTTCAACAAATCGAGCCGATTCGCGAGATTGCAAAACATCAAATGCGCCATTTCCGGTAAAAACCTCTATATGAGATTCTCGTGCAGCACCGGCGACGCCATGGGAATGAACATGGTCTCTAAAGGTGTGCAGAACGTTCTGGATTTCTTGCAGGAGGATTTCCCTGACATGGATGTCATCGGCATCTCAGGTAAGTTAACAATAGTGTAAACTACAACAAAATCACAACAACGAATTCGAATTTATTCCAAAAACCGTTTAAAAATCATTTGATTGCTGTGATTAGGAAATTTCTGCTCTGACAAGAAGGCCGCTGCCGTGAACTGGATTGAAGGAAGGGGAAAATCGGTGGTTTGTGAGGCGATAATTAAAGGCGATGTGGTGAGGAAGGTGTTGAAAACCAACGTGGAGGCTTTGGTGGAACTTAACATGCTTAAGAACCTTGCTGGGTCCGCCATTGCTGGAGCACTGGGTGGATTTAATGCTCACGCCAGTAACATTGTCACTGCCATTTACATAGCCACTGGCCAAGATCCTGCACAGAACGTGGAGAGTTCTCACTGCATTACAATGATGGAAGCTGTGAATGATGGCAGGGATCTTCACGTGTCCGTTACCATGCCTTCCATTGAGGTAATTTTCCTTTTCCCTTCTCCTTATTCAATTCATTTGGAATAATTTCTTTTCTAAGTACAAAATACTTCATTCATATGATTGGATTAAATTCAAATTTTTTATCTCTAATAATGCATTTCTAGGTTTAGATCTTATTTTCGTTAGCATCTGAAGTATTTTAAGCTGGAAATGTGTGATCCCACATTAGTCGAGGAGGAGAACGAAACATGTTTTTTATAAAAGTGTGGAAACATCTCCTTACTAAACGGAGGTGGATTGTGAGATCCCACATCGATCGATTGGGGAGTAAACGAAACATTCTAGTGGAAACTTCTCTACCAGACAGTCTTTAAGGGGGTAGATTGTGAGAACATTCTTTATAAGGGTGTGAAAACTTCTCTACCAGACAGTCTTGGAGAGGGTAGATTGTGAGATCTCACATCAATTGTGGAGGATAAATTGTCCCGAGGTAGATAAGAGTGTGGAAACTTCTCTACCAGACAATCTTGCAGGGGATAGATTGTGAGATCTCATATCGATTGTAGAGGAGAAATTGTCTCGAGGGGTAGATTGAGAGATCTCACATCGATTATGGAGGAAAACGAAACATTCTTTTTATAAGGGGGTGAAAATCTCTTTCTAAAGGACGTCTTTATAAGGGTGTGGGGTGTGGAAACTTCTTTCGAAAACTTATTTATAACACATCGATTCCGGAAGAGAACTAAGGGTGTGGAAACCTTAAAACGAAGTTCTAAATGTATTCTTTTTCTCAGTGTATTGAGTTTGTTAGATGAACAACACGACTATACACAATGGTATGATATTGTCCACTTTGAGCATAAATTTTCATGACTCGTGCCAATGGAGAGTGTATTATTTGATTATAAACCCAGGATTATTCCCTCCTTAAATTAGTTGATATGAGACTTTCATCATCCAACCGGTTATAGTGTCGATTGGGTTTGGTTACGTAGGTTGGTACCATCGGTGGGGGCACACAACTGGCCTCCCAATCGGCTTGTCTGAATCTGCTTGGAGTTAAGGGCGCCAACAGAGAAGCGCCAGGCTCAAACGCAAGGCTATTGGCCACCATTGTAGCAGGCTCTGTTCTTGCTGGAGAGCTCTCTCTCATGTCTGCCCTTGCAGCTGGACAGCTCGTCAAAAGCCACTTGAAATACAACAGATCAAGCAGAGACATCCCCAGTGTTTCATCCTCCTCTTAGTCTCTTCACACTCCACAACAACCACCGCCAAACTCGCCGGTGCTACGCCGTCCACGGCGGAGGTATGTATAAAAACTAAAAAATAAAAAAATAAAACACAATGGTTTCTTGAATTTTCTGTTTCAATTTCTGTGTAACTTCTGTTCCTTACTTCAAAATAATATTAATATCAAATTATTTTCATTTTAAAATTAGGATATTTGAAAATATTACATAAATTAAAAATATGATTTTCTTCTAACTATTATTTTGTGACGAAATTTTGTCCTTTTCTATCTAATATTATTTTTCTCTAACAAACTTAATTTTTTTTTTTTTTTTTTTTATCACAATTTTAGTATTTTAGAAGCTGGAAACAATTATTCCTACTCATTTTGATGGGAAAAATCTTACATGGTTGATGACGTGGCAAAGTACGTAACGTAAATTTGACACGTGGCACTAGGTTAATTAAAAAAAAAAGAAAATTAAACAGGAAATCAAATGGGGTCAAGTTATAAATGTATTTATTTTTATTTTATTTTGGCCTTTCAGTACTCAACACGTGGGGCTGAATTAATTATTTAAAAAAATAAAGTATTATAAAATGGTTTAATTACTTCCTCATGACACGTGTCCCACTGTTTTCTCTCCTCGTTTTCCAACTTACCGACAAAACATTTTCATTTTTTTCCGCCACGACTCTCACAACACGTGGCACAATTTGCTGTTTTCTTTTTCTATGAAAGTCTCACGTCAACTAATTTAATGAATGTTTTGGGTTTACAATCAATGAAAACTCTTTCAGGTAGTGATGCCTCATCGAAAAGCCTAAAATAAAGTCATGAGAGCTTATACTTAAATTGTGGAGAGTCGTGTTCATCTAACATTTTCATTATTATTTTATTCTTTTTTTATTTCATGCCACTGACTCACAACACGTGGTACAGTTGCTAGTTTTTGTTTTTCCCTCCCCTATTTCATTTTCGTATTTATGACAAACAAGTCAATTCAATTGAGTATTGATTTAATGTCAATTTTAATGGCATCTTTTTTAATTTATTGACTCAACCATCAAAATCCACCCGTCTAACTCCGAACTTGTATAAATGCTTAGGGTAGGGTTGGGTAGAGTAGGGTGCGGTGAAAATTAAATAAGTATGACTAGTATTTGTAGGGGCTGGGGTCGGGAAAATAAATTGAGTAAAGTTTAAATGTACTTATGTTGTATTATTGAATAGAACTTTTTTTCTTTTATAGGTTGTATTAATTAAAACTTTAGACTAATAACTATATTAAATATCAATTTAGACAATTTCGGAGTGATTTATAATTATTTTTACTTAAATTTATTTAAAATAAGTTTAAAATTATCTTTTTAATCATTATGTTTTTTTAAGTATTTAAATTTATGAAAATGGGTGATTTTGAATTGATTTTAAATGAAATTAGTAAAAAAAAAGTTTAATTAATTAATTAATTATCTAAATATACAAATGTACTCTCCTTTTATTCTTCTTTTTCTCAATTTATTTATTTATTTTTTGAAAATTTACTTAGGACGAGAGACAAATAGAAGAAAAAGAACCGAAAATGACAATGAACGATGGTGACGTTGATAATCAAGCCCATAACTGAGCTCACGAGCTCGACTCATTGGATTAATTTTTGGTTTGGAGATCGAGCTTGACCCGACAAAAGAAAGTTTATTAGAACCGTCTTTTTTAAGTTAAAAAATAGTTTTTTTTATTTTTATTTATTTAGAATTTATAAAAACTCATAAAAATAATCCAAATTAACCAACAGGCTTCGAAAATCTCTTACGTTTTCCTCCACAAACACAATCCTTAAAATCCTCAACACAGATGTCTAAATTTACCCTTGTACCAATCTGGTGTGTCTCCAACCACACATCTCTACCGTTGGATCAATCCGTCAATGTTATGTCCCCAATTTTCCACCATTGCTCTCCTAACTTCTTGGAGCAATGCTTCTAATTTCAAACACATTTCCCATTTCTTCTCTCCTCTGAGCTAAAAATCAACTTCTTTTCATATCTTTTGCTTCATGAAAATGGTAGAACATGAGTTTTGATTGAAACTCAAACGCATTTGGACCTAAAAACCAACATCAACAATGGCAACTTTAACCAACCAAACATCCAAGAAAGCCATTCGCAGCCCGGGCGGGGCGTCGAATTCTGCAGCCAATCGAGGTTCAAGTGGACAATCGGTTAAGTTCGCACGAAGAACGTCGAGTGGCCGATATGTCAGC
This sequence comes from Cucurbita pepo subsp. pepo, assembly GCF_002806865.2. Taxonomy (NCBI): domain Eukaryota; kingdom Viridiplantae; phylum Streptophyta; class Magnoliopsida; order Cucurbitales; family Cucurbitaceae; genus Cucurbita; species Cucurbita pepo. The sequence continues at coordinate 7,260,194 of NC_036652.1, forward strand.
CTATCCAGAGATGATCTCGACATGTCCGGAGAGGTATCGGGGGATTATATTAACTACACCGTCCATATTCCTCCAACCCCGGATAATCAACCGATGGATACATCGATAGCCACCAAAGCGGAGGAGCAATACGTCGCAAACTCGCTGTTTACCGGTGGATTCAACAGCGTCACACGAGCACATCTCATGGATAAGGTGATCGATTCCGAGGTTACTCATCCTCAAATGGCTGGAGCTAAAGGCTCATCCTGTGCCATGCCTGCTTGTGATGGCAAGGTCATGAAGGACGAGCGGGGTAAAGATATCACTCCTTGTGAATGCAGGTTCGATTCATTCATCCGCTTAAACTCTTGAGTTTTACAAAAAACGCTTCAAAGGGTCTAACCTCCCGAGCGTTATTTTGAATTCTTGTTTACCATATATATCATATTTAATCTTTTAGGGCTTACCATAGGTATCATGGCAAATATCTTGTATTCATTTATTGTTATTTTCATATCCTTTCACACCATTTAGGTGCAGTAGTTTTAGCAAATATTCTCATAACTCCCGAGCGTTATTTTGAACGTGTCATTCGGTTCGGTACAGGTTTAGAATTTGTCGGGATTGCTATCTCGATGCATTGAAGGACACAGGGCTTTGTCCTGGATGCAAAGAGCCCTACAAAGTGGGTGACTATGATGAAGATTCTAATGACTATTCTAATGGAACATTACAATTAAAAGGCCATGATGGGTCTAAATCAATGATGAAGCTAAACCAAGGTGGAGAATTTGATCACAACAAATGGTTGTTTGAGTCAAAAGGAACCTATGGTGTTGGCAATGCATACTTGAATCAAGACGACGGGTACGGTGATGGCAACGACGACAAGTTCCGTGAAGGAATGTTGGAGTCGATGGACAAGCCATGGAAACCGCTGAGTCGAACGTTTCCGATCCCGGCTAGCATCATAAGTCCATACAGGTTTATTTCGTTTTACATGTTCGAAAACGTTCAAATATTTATCGATATGTTCGTAAAATCGATGATCGTTTGCAGGCTGTTGATATTGATAAGACTTGTGGTGTTGGGTTTCTTTTTGCATTGGAGAGTGCAACATCCAAATGAGGATGCAATATGGCTATGGTTGATGTCTATAGTATGTGAAATATGGTTCGCTTTCTCTTGGATTCTCGATCAAATTCCGAAGGTATGTCCCGTTAATCGAGCTACCGATCTTCAAGTTCTTTACGACAAGTTCGATGCTCCGTCTCCGTTGAATCCCACCGGGCGTTCCGATCTCCCGGGAGTTGACATGTTTGTATCCACAGCGGATCCTGAAAAGGAACCGGTTCTTGTAACGGCGAATACGATATTATCCATTCTTGCAGCGGATTATCCGGTTGAAAAACTTGCTTGCTACATCTCTGATGATGGAGGTGCACTCTTGACATTCGAGGCGATGGCGGAGGCTGCTAGCTTTGCGGATTTGTGGGTGCCGTTTTGTCGTAAGCATGATATCGAGCCGAGAAATCCCGAAAGCTATTTTAGTTTAAAAGTGGATCCAACGAAGAATAAGAGTAGGTCGGATTTTGTGAAGGATAGAAGGAAAATTAAGCGAGAGTACGACGAGTTTAAGGTTCGAACAAATGGGCTTCCCGACGCGATTAGGAGGCGATCGGATGCTTTCAATGCAAGAGAGGAGATGAAGATGTGGAAACACAAGAAAGAAACTGGAGGAGATCCCATGGAGCCAATTAAGGTTCAAAAAGCAACATGGATGGCTGATGGAAGCCATTGGCCTGGTACTTGGGTTGTCCCTTCTGGTGACCATTCTAAGGGTGATCATGCAGGAATTCTTCAGGTATGTTCAAACGCTAAATTTGTCTTTGTAACGGTTCAAACCCACCGTTAGCTGATACTATCCTCTTTGAGCTATCTCTCGAGGTTTTTAAAACGCATCTCGTGGTAGGGAGAGGTTTCCATACCCTTATAATGAATGCTTCGTCCTCCTCCCCAACCGACGTGGGATCTCACAATCCACCGTCGGGCACTCGTTCCCTTCTCCAATCGATGTGGGACCCCCCAATCCACCCTCCCTTTGGGACCCTGTGTCCTTGTTAACACACTGCCTCGTGTCCACCCTCCTTGGGGGCTTAGCCTCCTCACTAGCACATTACCCGATGTCTGGTTTTGATACCATTTGTAACAGCTCAAGCCTATACCACTAGTAGATATTGTCCTCTTTGGGCTTCCCCTTTTGGGCTTCCCCTTTTGGGCTCCCCCTCAAAGTTTTTAAAACGCGTCTGCTAGTGAGAAATTTCCATACCCTTACAAAGAATACTTCGTTCTCCTCCCCAATTGACGTGGGATCTCAAAATCCACCTCTCGGGCCCAGTGTCCTCACTAGCACTCGTTCTCTTCTCCAATCTATGTGGAACCCGCTTCGAGGCACAACGTCCTTGTTGGCACACCGCCTCGTGTCCACCCCACTTCAGGGCTTAGCCTCCTCACTGACAAATCCCCCTATATCTGGCTCTGATATCATTTGTAACCGCCCAAGCTTACCACTAACCGATATTGTTCTCTTTAGGCTTTCCCTTTCGGGCTTCCCCTCAATATTTTTAAAACCCGTCTACTAGGGAGAAGTTTCCACACCCTTATAATAAATGCTTCCTTCTCCTCCCCAACCGAGGCGAGATCTCACAATCTTAATGTAATTAATTTTACAGGTGATGTTGAAGCCTCCAAGCCACGACCCATTATTGGGGAGTACAGACGAGAAGATCATAGACTTCACAGACGTCGACATTCGTCTTCCAATGTTCGTATACGTATCTCGTGAGAAACGACCTGGATACGATCACAACAAAAAGGCAGGCGCCATGAACGCCCTGGTACGAGCCTCGGCCGTGTTGTCAAATGGTCCATTCATTCTCAACCTTGATTGTGACCATTATGTGTATAACTGCAAAGCCATCAAAGAGGGAATGTGCTTCATGATGGACCGTGGTGGGGAGGATATTTGTTACATCCAATTCCCTCAAAGATTTGAAGGCATTGATCCTTCTGATCGATATGCCAATCATAATACTGTCTTCTTTGATGGCAATATGAGAGCGCTCGATGGAATACAAGGTCCGGTGTACGTCGGAACGGGTTGTATGTTTCGTCGCTTCGCCCTCTACGGTTTCGACCCGCCTCAACCCGATATGGTTAAGCCTAAAAGTGATTCCTCTGAAACACAACCTTTGCAAACACAGCCTTTGCAATCCACTGACTTTGATCCTGACCTTGATGTCAATTTACTTCCCAAGCGTTTTGGAAATTCTACCATGTTGGCTGACTCGATACCGGTTGCCGAGTTTCAAGGCCGCCCGATTGCTGATCATCCTGCAGTTCGGTATGGACGCCCTCCCGGTGTTCTTCGGGCTCCTCGTCAACCCCTCGACGCTGCAACCGTTGCTGAATCTGTCTCCGTAATTTCTTGCTGGTATGAACTTAAAAAAATGTTTAATAGGTCACTCAACTTTGAACTTGATATGGATGCATTGAATAGGTACGAGGATAAAACGGAATGGGGCGAGCGAGTAGGGTGGATTTATGGCTCGGTGACAGAGGATGTGGTCACTGGCTACCGTATGCACAACCGTGGATGGCATTCTGTTTACTGCATCACCAAGCGCGATGCCTTCCGTGGGTCGGCTCCAATCAATCTCACTGATCGACTTCACCAAGTGCTCCGATGGGCGACGGGTTCGGTCGAGATTTTCTTCTCGAAAAATAATGCATTGCTGGCTTCGAGACGCCTCAAAATTCTGCAACGTCTCGCCTACCTCAACGTCGGCATCTACCCCTTCACCTCGATCTTCCTCATTGTCTACTGCTTCCTCCCAGCTCTCTCCCTTTTCTCTGGCAACTTCATTGTCCAAACACTCAATGTCACCTTCTTGGTGTACCTTCTCATCATCACTGTCTGTTTAATCTCCTTAGCCATTTTGGAAGTCAAGTGGTCTGGCATTGGCTTGGAAGAATGGTGGAGAAATGAACAGTTTTGGCTCATTTCAGGTAACCGTTAACTTTAATACGCTTACGGTTCAAGCCTACCGCTACCAGATATTGTCCTTTTTGGGCTTTCCCTTTTAGGCTTCCCGTTAAGGTTTTTAAAACGCGTATGCTAGGGATAGGTTTCCACACCCTTGTAAAGGGTGTTTTGTTCTCCTCCCCAACCAATGTGGGATCTTACAATCCACCCCTTTCGGGGCCCAACATCCTCGTTGACACTCGTTCCCTTCATCAATCGACGTGGAACCCTCTAATCCACCCCCATTCGGAGCCCAGCATCCTTGCTGGCACACTACCTCGTGTCCGCCCCTTCGGGGCTCAGTCTCTTTGCTAACACATCGCCTGGTGTCTGGCTCTAATATCATTTGTAACGGCCCAAACCCACTGCTTAGCAGATATTGTTCTCTTTGGGCTTTCCCTTACAGGCTTCCCCTCAAAGTTTTTAAAATGCGTATGCTAGAAAGAGATTTTCACACTCTTTATAAGGGGTGTTTCGTTCTCCTCCCCAACGAATGTGGGATCTTACAATCCACCCCCTTCGGGGCCCAGCATCCTCGCTGACACTCGTTCCCTTCTTCAATCGATGTGGGACTCTCTAATCCATTCTCCTTCGGGACCCAGCATCCTTGCTGGCACACCGCCTCGTGTCCGCCCCCTTCAGGACTCAGCCTCCTAGCTCGCACATTGCTCAGTGTCTAGCTTTGATACCATTTGTAACGGCTCAAGCCACCACTAGCCGGTATTGTCCTTTTTGGGCTTTCCCTTTTGAGCTTCCTCTCAAGGTGTTTAAAACGCGTCTACTAGGGAGAGATTTCCATACCCTTATAAAGGGTATTTCGTTTTCCTCCCCAACCGATATAAGATCTTACACTAACATTTTAACCCATGATCTCAGGCACGTCAGCTCACTTAGCAGCTGTGGTCCAAGGCTTATTAAAGGTGGTAGCAGGGATCGAGATCTCTTTCACGTTAACATCAAAGTCATCAGGAGACGACGTCGAAGACATTTACGCAGACTTATACCTCGTGAAATGGACGTCGTTGATGGTTCCTCCCATTGTGATAGCCCTAATGAACATAATAGCCATGGTGGTAGCATTCTCAAGAACAATATACAGCACAGTGCCACAATGGAGCAAGTTCATAGGTGGGGCTTTCTTTAGCTTCTGGGTTTTGGCTCATTTGTATCCTTTTGCTAAAGGGTTGATGGGAAGAAGAGGAAAAACGCCAACAATTGTGATAGTTTGGTCAGGCTTGATTGCTATCACACTCTCTTTGTTGTGGATAGCCATTAGCCCACCAAAGCCAACTGCTGCTGATGCCGCCATTGGGGGAGGAGGCTTTGAATTCCCATGAACAGATATCAATTATTGGATATTCATTCAATCAATATCTCTGGACACACTCATCAACAATTTAGATTCATTTTGAAAGTTTTTAAATTTATGTAAACTCAAGAATGTTACTTGTTTTTTTTTTTTTCCTTTTTGTAAAAACTTTTTTTTTTTTTTGCTTTCATTTTCTTATTTGATTTGTCTCGATCTATGGAATAAGAGAGAAATGTGTTTATTTCACTTCCGACGTTTCCTTAAATCTCGTTTCATTGAAAAGATGAGGCTCTCAATGTGTTGATTATTGAAATCAGCCTCCACAAGTCCTTTTCTGTCGTTTATTCATGAATTTATAGACCGGTTGGTTTATGTCGGGGCTAGAGATGTCCAGGGGCGGGATGGGACGGGGAAGCCTTCTAAAATCCCATTCTTGCCACCTATTTCATTTCTCGTCCGCACAAAATTTTTTCATTTATTTCATCTCAGAATTATTCTTAAAAAAAATTATTTTAAATCTTTCATTTTAAATATAATCTTTATTAAAAAAAATATCATGAAAAATCAATTTATTTCATAAGCTACCAAATTCTAAAAATTAAAATTTTTACATTATAATATAGTTTTTAACAATTAAAAAAATATGTAAATATTACCTCGATCTCGTTTATATAACAGGAAAAAATGTTCTTCACTCCCTCGTCCATTCGTGTATTTGATTTATTTATTATTATTATTGAAATAAAATAAAGATAAAGAGAAAAAAAAAAACAAAACAAAACAAAAACAAAAAAACACAAATTCAATTTGATGGAATAAATCAAATCCAAATGCGTTCAATAATTTCGGAATTTCAATCTGGCGTTGGTGAGGGGACGCGTGCATTTGAGAGAGTAATCGGCGAACCATTGGAACAAAACCTTCCAAAATTTTGAAGCCTTCGAGGAGGCTGCGCTTCCATACGAAGAATCCATCGCCAACCTCCAACTCTCAACGATTTCGCACCGTCTCTTCGCGATCATCGTCCAATTTTCCACTTCATCCACGGTATTTTTCATCTTCCACTTCTGCTTCTCCATCTCTCTCTCTCTCTCTCTCTCTCTCTCTCTATAACCCTCTTTCCTTTTCGCTCCAGATTAAACCCCCAATTTCCCCGCTTCTTTCGATTTCCCGGCAAAATTAAATTTCGTTTCTAGGGTTTTTTGAACCCCAGGAACTGGAGCCCCTCAGTGGGTTATCCCTCGCCTTTGATTGATCGAGTCTTTGCCGAGTATAGTTGGAGGTTTGAAGTCTGAATTGATTTTCTGGATAATGGGTTTTGGTTGTTTTTGTGTTTGATTTAATGGGTACTGTGGCCATCGCTCGAATTTGAGATGAGATGGCTGGCTTCATTTGCGAGGTCGGTTATGTTATTTCTCTGTCTTCGCATGTTCCTATTCTACGGTAGATTTATGGGTTTAATGAGATTGTTGTTTTGTTGTTGCTGAGTGGTTGATCTCTTCTAGTCAGAGCTTTCACTCACCTGGTTGGAACGGATATAGAGTTTGTAAAATAAGTTCTGATTAAACATTAACTGTGTTCATATGGATAATGAAGTGATTGAGTTTGATATTGGATTGGGAGGAGGCAGTGGGAGGGAGGGAGATGACTATTCTATTGGTATGGTGCATCATTCCATTGAGGATGAAGAAATGGTTGATAGCCCTCCTCTGAGTAGCCTTGGTGGTGGCGCTGGCAGTGGTGAGATATATCTTCCTGAGGGTGATCTTTTGGATCTTGAACCTTATGAAGGAATGGAATTCGAGTCTGAAGAGGCTGCCAAAGCTTTCTATAATTCATATGCTCGACGTGTTGGGTTCAGTACTCGTGTCAGCTCGTCCCGTCGGTCTAGGCGCGATGGAGCGATTATACAAAGGCAATTTGTTTGTGCCAAAGAGGGTTTCAGGAATATGAATGAGAAGCGAACTAAAGATAGAGAAATTAAGCGCCCTCGAACGATCACTAGAGTGGGTTGCAAAGCATCCTTGTCTGTAAAGATGCACGATTCTGGGAAATGGGTTGTCTCTGGATTTGTTAGAGAGCATAATCATGAGTTAGTTCCTCCTGATCAGGTGCACTGCTTGCGGTCTCATAGGCAAATATCAGGTCCAGCAAAGACCTTAATTGATACTTTACAGGCTGCTGGGATGGGTCCTCGTAGGATTATGTCGGCACTGATAAAGGAGTATGGAGGAATCAGTAAAGTTGGATTTACTGAGGTTGATTGTCGAAATTATATGAGGAATAATCGCCAAAGGAGCTTAGAAGGAGACATTCAGCTGCTTTTGGATTACTTGAGGCAAATGCATTCTGAAAATCCGAACTTCTTCTATGCGGTGCAGGGTGAGGAGGATCAGTGTGTGGGCAATGTCTTTTGGGCCGATCCAAAGGCTCGGATGAACTATACTTACTTTGGGGATACCGTTACATTTGACACTACCTATAGGTCAAACAGATATCGTCTGCCCTTTGCTCCTTTCACCGGGGTGAATCATCATGGACAGCCCGTGTTATTTGGCTGTGCTTTTCTAATAAATGAATCTGAAGCATCATTCAATTGGCTATTTAGAACGTGGCTTTTGGCAATGTCTGGTCGCCCACCTGTGTCAATTACTACCGATCATGATGCAATAATACAGTCAGCCATTACACAAGTTTTCCCTGAGACCCGTCACCGTTTCTGCAAATGGCATATTTTCAAGAAATGCCAGGAGATGCTTTCTCATGTGTTTCTGAAACACCCAAGCTTTGAAGCTGACTTCCACAAATGTGTAAATTTGACCGACTCTATCGAGGAATTTGAGTCCTGCTGGCTGTCACTTGTTGACAGATATGATCTCAGGGATCATGAGTGGCTTCAAACAATTTACTCTGCTCGGAGGCAGTGGGTTCCGGTGTATTTGCGGGATACTTTTTTCGCTGAAATGTCTATTACCCAGCGAAGTGATAGCATGAATTCATATTTTGATGGGTACGTGAATGCTTCGACCAATTTGAGTCAGTTCTTCAAACTGTATGAAAAAGCTTTAGAGAGTCGGAATGAGAAAGAAGTGAAAGCAGATTATGATACAATGAACACTTCCCCTGTTCTAAAAACTCCATCTCCAATGGAAAAACAGGTTTCTGAGCTTTACACCAGGAAGCTGTTCTCAAGATTCCAAGAGGAGTTAGTTGGCACATTAACTTTTATGGCGTCGAAGGCTGATGACGATGGGGAAATTATAACATATCAAGTGGCCAAATTTGGCGAGGATCATAAAGCTCACTATGTGAAATTCAATGTTTTGGAGATGAGAGCAAGTTGTAGTTGCCAGATGTTCGAGTTCTCAGGCCTTCTGTGCGGACATATCTTGGCTGTCTTCAGAGTGACCAATGTTCTTACACTTCCATCTTATTACATTTTGAAGCGATGGACAAGAAATGCAAAGAGTAACGTGATGTTGGATGACCATGTGAATGATATCTATAACAACTATCTTGAATCTCATACTGTGAGATACAATACCCTACGCCACGAGGCTTTTAAATTCATCGAGGAAGGAGCAAAGACTGTGGATACGTATAATGTGGCAAAAGATGCCCTTCAAGAGGCTGCAAAAAGGGTTGCTCATACAACGAGGAATGATGGGAAAAATTATACAATCAATGGGCGTATTAAAATGGACCCTGGAAACGACAGAAGCTATACATATCATAGTAGTAGCAGGAATCACGACGAGATATTGAGTAAAAACATGTCGGAGGTAGAAGTTCACTGTCTTTTGTATCTATCCGTTCTGTTTTTTGATTTGACTGGAATTCGTTATTCAAGATTTCTAGCTAGAGGAAAAGCGGGATTTCTACTCCTTTTAGCACCTTACAGATTTAGTTTAGTGTTGGAGTTTGTTACTTCGTTTTCTTTCAATCCTGCTTCTACACTTAGTTCAACTGATCAACCTTTTAACTATATTGGTGGTCGGATCTTACGGTATGCATAAGCGTTTGGTATACGATAGAACCTGCTCCTCGAAGTTCTAGCTTTCACTGCATTACTTGGGAACTTGCTAGATTTGGAGTTTCAGAGTACTTCATATTCCTTTCTTGTTAAATTTCTTTTTTCTTGGGACTTTTCGATGTTTGGACTTTGGATAGCGTGTTTTTTTTCCTAGTCTTGGATAGATTTATCTTTTAATTATGCACATAACTGACAATCTTTCATTCTCTTGCATGTCGAGACAGACACGATTTCGTTTTGACTTTATTTTACTCTTGAAATTTTCGGCAGGATGACTTGGACAAGAAAATCAACGAGCTTACCAATGAATTGGAGTGTGCAAATCGGAAGTGCGACGTTTACCGGTCTAACCTTTTTTCAATGCTGAAAGACATTGAGGACCACAAACTGCAATTATCTATTAAAGTGCAGAACATAAAAATTAGTATGAAAGATAGCATTTGAAGGTGTAGTAGACGTATATAGTGAGTCCTCGTCTCATCTCAATACCAAATAAATTTCTAACCTCGGTCTCATCGAGAAGTACGTTAGTAATGGGGATGTAAACCTGTTTTTTGTCGAGTATTTGATTGATTCTCCCCTACCTGTATGCAACAATTTAGAGGTGATAGTTTCTTGATTTACTGTCACTGGAGATCAATCACCGTGTTTCTATTTTCACTGCAAGATTTTTCTGGCCATCCAATGGGGTCCTCATTGCAGTATGATACTCCCTCAATGGTGCCAGAAACATACAGTTATCTTGTTAATCTTCTTGTTCTTCGCATTTGAGTTCGCAAAGTCTAAAACGAAGATTACACGTAATAGTTGCTCCCCAATTCGATTTGCTTACTTTAGCATGTCATGATTCTATTTGATTTGATTTGGGTTTTTCTTCATTTTAATGTTGATTTTGGATTCTTTATTTTGATCTTGTAGGGGAAGATAATAGCTGACTTTGAAGATAGTGGCGATGTTCATCTTATTGCTGGCTTACCTATTCAGATCAGTATCCTTTTCCACATCAATTTCTGAGTTGAAAACTGCTGATATATATATATATATATATATATATGTTTATCTTATTGCTGTCTTGATTTGGGTAGCAAATAAGGAATGCCAGTAGCCTTTTAACTGAATGTACAGGAAATTCTTTGTAGATTTGGTAGTATTTTTGGTATGGTGATGAAGTAAGCTGTAGTCTGTTCAGAAAGATGTAATTGGTTAGCTGCTCAGTGGTCAGTGGTAGCAAACTAGTTGTAGTTTTATATCATTTTCGTTGATCTGTTTCTTGGGTTTGATTTCTGGTTCCAAAGAAATTTTGAGCTGAAATTGAAACAGGAAACAGAATAACTAGTTCTTGTTCTTGTTCTACTAGTTCTTGTTCTTGTTCTTGGTCTTGGTAGAGACAAAGAGACAAGATGGTTGAAATAAATGAACAAATTCATGGATTTGGCTGTCCTGTTCTTATTTGTTGTTGACTTTGATTTGATTTGGGACAGAGAGTGATCTCTCTTCTGTTTCATTGTACCAGATGCCCATGAATCATCAGACAAAATCTGATGCTTCATTATATCCTCAAATATGAACATCCTCGTAAGCCCCAAAATTGACCAAAAACATGTCATATTGTGTGGATATAACATTATAAAACTTGCATTTTATTATATATACTTTTATACTATATGAATACAAGTTTATATAGTTTAAAATGCAGGCCTGTGTTGATCTCGAGTTTATTAGAGATGTGAACGATGGGAGATTCACTAAATCAACGCTAACAACACTAAATCAATGGTAACAATATGGTTCAGGTTATCATAGTCGTATGATGTTTTGTGTTAGAATTAGGGATATACGTTGCTTAGTAAGGTCGGTTTTCGGTTTTATGTTGTGTAATTTTAGTTATATTAAATTCTTTTGTTCTCACAAATTGTTCTTATCCATCTTAATGGGCCATCACACATTGTTCTTATCTATCCTAATTACTCCAAGGAAGATAAGTTCTTATCTATCCTAATTACTCTAAGGAAGACAATTTCTTCCTTTCTTCTTAAGAGAATCAGATAATGATCCAAAGAAAAACGATAGCCACAACGATTGGAGAGAGGAACGAGTGTCAACGAGGGCACTAGGCTTCGAAGGAGGGTGGATTGTGAGATTCCTCATCGGTTGGAGAGGGGAATGAAACATTAGGGAAGCCCGAAAGGAAAGTCCAAAGAAAACAATATCTGTTAATGGTGGGCTCGGGCCATTACCGAGAGTCGGGCAAGTTAAAAAAGGACAATATATTTGCTAGTGGTGAGCCTGGGCTTTATAGAGGTCGGGCAACTCCAAAGAGGACAATATCTATTAGCGGTGGATCACTAAAGAGAGAAATATTCCTTTTCTAAGAGATCAATGGAGCAAAAGATAACCAAACGAATTCTTCATTATTCAAAGAAACTTTGAAGTTGAAGAACAAATTCTTGATGTTTTGCTCTCCACCAAAGAAACCACTACAAATTTCAAGCTACAATGGGTATCAGCTCAGGTTTGGTCAAAAGAACAATGAATATCACTCTTTAAAAGTAATTAGCTAAGCCAAAACCTTCTTCCATGGAATCAGATTCTTACCAATTTCATCTCCTTCTCTCAACCCACTTTCTACCCCTTCATAATTGTTCTAACATTTCCAAGTTATTCTTGTTCTTACAAGATTTGTGCCAAAAATTAATCAAAATCGACTCTTTTTGGTGTTCAAATCCAAATCAAACTGCCCCTTCTTCGTTATAAAGCTATGAACTCTTCCACATTTCAAGCAAATCAAGAGCAAATAAGCAATGAAGATTGAAAAACAAGTGCTTCACCCTATCCATCCATGGCACAACCTGAATCTATCCCACACTGATACCCCTTTCAACTGTGCTGGCTGTCATGAAGCTGGTATTGGCTTCAACTACCAATGCCTGCAATGTGACTTCACCTTGCACAAGCTCTGTGCCATGGCCCCTCCCAAGATCACTCACCCGTTCTACCCGAAATGTGCTTTCGACTTCTTCTTTTCTCCCCCCGGTGCCACCGCGAGGTTCTGTGACGCTTGTCGAAATGATGTTTCGGGATTTGTTTACCATTGTAAACGCTGTGGTTTCGATCTCCACCCTTGTTGCGCAAATCTCCCTCAAGTGCTTGATGATGGCGAACACGATCTTTACCTTAGTATGAAGCTTTCGGGACCGTGCCATCGTTGCGGAGGCCGGGGACCGGGATGGTCTTATAAGTCGAAATGTAGGAGCTATAATCTTCACTTGTCTTGTGTGAAGGAATTGCTTGTAGAGAGCTGGCAAGCTATGTACCTAAAAGTGGATAAGAATAAAGTCATTGAGGTTCAGACAAGGATTCCAAGCCTTAAGGGGACATGCCAAAGCCATCCAAGGGGAAGAGGAAAGGTTGAGCAAGGGTTTCTAATGGCTAGCCGGGCCGTTCGGTGCATCGTCTCCGCTATGCTCGGCGACCCGACAGCCATGATTGCTGCCGTTGTTGGTAGCCTCATATCCAAGTAAATCATGCGTAATTTTATGTTGTTTCTTTGGTTCGTGTTTGGTCTGTGTGTAATGTTGTAAAATAATGTTGTTTCTAGATAGAATGAAAATATCAATTCATTTCTGATATCGACGTTGAAACTACATGAATATATGAAAAGCTCGATTCATTCCTTAAGTTGTCCGAAAATGTCAACATGTCAATGGAAATTTAAAAGGTCGGTTTCGTTATACCTATTGATCAAGTACTGTACGAAAGCTTCTATAAATTAAAAGCGCTTAGAATCTAGGCTTTCAATTTTATCGAGATCGTAAGCTTCAATTAATGGAAGATCGAGAGAAAATTTGGTTTCATGATGTAAGAAGTTGTTCGAGGTAAACCTAGATCTCCGCTACCGACTCGAACCTAACCAAGAAACTACTACATTTATTATTTATTTCCTATTTAAAATATAGATATGATTACTTTAAAAGGAAAATCACATATAATTAAATAAAGAAGAAAAAGGAAAGATTGAAAAGAAATTACATATTTAAGGATAGTTAGTATTATTTTGGAGATGCAGGGTATCA
>NC_036652.1:7273741-7274232 GCF_002806865.2 Cucurbita pepo subsp. pepo
TTCTTTTTTTTTTTTTTTTTGTTTCGAACAATTTAATTTCCACCTTTAATTTTTTTTTTTTAATTTTGTTAGACATTTTAACTAAAAAAAAATCTAATAAAATATTTGAAACAAATTAAAAGATTAAAACAAGATTGAAAATTTCAAAATTAAATTTTAAAAATTAAATTGACACAAACTTAAAATACCCATAAAAAGAATTTGTATAATATTAATATAATTTTTTTTTCTAAATGTTTATTTTCAAATATAAAATTAAAAAACCATGGAAACATAAAAAAAAAAAATTAAAAAAAAAAGTTTTTATATTTAATATAAATTATTAATCAAAAGTTAAATAGATAACAACTTTCTTGTAGTTATTATAAAATAAGATATACAAAATTATACTTTTAAAAAATTAGAAGCAAAAAAATAAAAATAAAAAATAATATATATATATATATATATATATATATATATATATATATATATATATATATATATATATA
>NC_036652.1:7274648-7329232 GCF_002806865.2 Cucurbita pepo subsp. pepo
ATATATATATATATATATATATATATATATATATATATATATATATATATATATAAGGCTAATTAAATACAAATTAAAATATAAAGTAATATGAACAGAATTTTTAAAGTAATTAAAAGTTTTCTCTTTTTTATTTTTTATTTTTTTTTATTATATATATATATATTATTTAGATTATTGATAATTGTATTATTAATTATAAACTACACTTTTGAATTAGTCAAAGTGTCAAAAATAAAAAACAATATTAAATTAAAATCATAAAGAAACTTTCTTAATCATTCATGTTTTAACTTTAAGCAATGTATTGGTTGTTAAAGGGTTTCTTTTAAAAAATTTAAATCTTTTTTTTAAAGATAACTTATTTATTTATTATTTTAGCCAATATATTTCAAATATTTCAATTTAGCCCGTAAACGTTATTTAATATTTATCTCGACCGGTGATTTATTTAATAATTATCTTCTATGGTACTTTATCGGGAAAAACTATATTATAAATATTTATTTCATTTTGATATTGTTTTTATATTTTTAGTTCTCGAATTTAAACACGTTTTAACTACGATGTAAAGAAATCCATAAAATTTCAACCACCAAAGCGCGTAACATCATTGTATTCACGTTAACAAACTTCTATATAATCATAAATTCTAAAAAATGTCCAAATTTCAAAATGTTACATTTTCATGTTAATTAATTTAAAAAATTAAATTAATATAGTTTTAGCTATTAAAGTTAAATAAAAAAAATTTACATCATAATTATTTAAAAAATCAGCCGGCATGAAAATTCAAAGATAAAAGTGTAATATTAAAACTGAAGCATCTTGTTTACACGTGCACCAATATTTGTGGGAGAAATACATGATATAATAAAAAAGGTTGATATTATTAAGAATTCGATGTCTTACTCCGATACTTTTAGGTAACAAAATAAGAGATATATAGCCGAGTAAAAGAAGGGTTCGGTCCAAACCGAGCGCTCCATGCACTAAAAAGAATCCAACATTGATTCAAATTGACCATACAAAGACTAAAAACAAATTTGGAGGAGAAAAATATAACATTTTGAAACTCAAATAAAAATTAAATTCAAAATTTATGGAAAATGTACGAAAATTTATGAACGGCCACATAAATAAACCATTTATTCAAATTCCTTTCCGATGTGGGACCAACCGACCTGTCAAAGAGAAAGCGGCCAGTGGGGGATATATACAATAATAATTTAAAGTTGAAAAGATTCCAGACCACCAAACAGAGCTGCAGTCTACTAAACGTGGACGATATTTACACCGCCTCTACGAAGCTTCTTGTGTTCAACTTACAGGTCTTTTATCAATGGGGTTTTCTCCATTTTCAGCATGAAAAATTTGACCTTTCTTCTTCTTCTTCTTCTCTCAAACCCCTTTTGGGTTTTGTTCTTCAATCATTTCCAAACTTTCCCAAAACTCGCTTTCTTGAAGATTGAACTAATGCGTCGAAGAATTACAGAACACCAATGGCGATACTCATGGAAGAAAGCTTTAAACTTTTAAGGCAAATGGGGTTACCTCTAGCTTCTTCTCTGATCAGTTGACAAAGGAGCTAGCTGAATTCTGATTCGAGATTCCCGTGTTGCCGATCTACGAATCCGGGTGGTTTTTCTGTTCATTCTGGGTTAGTTGCTGAAGAATTTGATGAGTAAAATGTTTGTGTGTAAGAGAGATTCAAGTACCTTGGTTGTTGTTGTTGTTGTGGCTTCTTTGGTGTTGCTCTTTGGAGCAGTGGGCAGCCAAACGATCCGTGAGCGTCGTTTTTCGTATGTTCGATTCGATGAAAGGGAGCATAATCAAGACTTCATCTTCACCGGAGGCTCTTCCATCGACGGTGGGGCGCTGCAGTTAACTCCTGACTCGCAGAACAATGTTGTTAGCCTTCAAAATACATTTGGCCGCATTGTGTACCATCAGCCGTTCAAGTTATGGCTAGCTGATATTGATAAAAAGGAGGAAGATGACATTGTTGCTTCATTCAGCTCATACTTTTACATCAATATTTTCAGAAATAAAGAATGGAATGCTGGTGAGGGGCTTACTTTTCTTATAGCTCCGACTGGTGATGCACCTGAACAGAGCTGGGGGCAGTGGATGGGCCTCACCAATGCAACCACGGACGGCGACAGCAGAAATCAAATTGTAGCTATCGAATTCGATACCGAGAAGCAGGATTTCGACCCTGACGACAACCATATCGGTCTGAACATCAACTCCATTAAGTCAAGGAAGGCTGTTTCACTGAATAAATCTGGCATAGTTTTATCCCCAGAGACCGGAACTAATCACAGTATCTGGGTTGATTATGATGGCAAAGCCAAACTTTTGCAGGTTTACATGTCTATAAACAAAGATCCAAAACCTGATAAACCGCTTCTCAATGAAACGATAAACCTGAAACGATTTGTGAAACAAGAATCATACATTGGATTCTCTGCTTCTACAGGCAGCCCAGAGATTCAGTTGAACTGTGTCTTGGAATGGACACTGGATTTGGAGCGTCTGCCGGAGAAGAAAAATCTAACGTGGTTGAAGATCCTTGCCGGAGTTGGAATTCCGATACTAATCGCAATTCTTATTGGGGTTTGGTTATTTGTTGATTATAGGAAGAAGAGGAGAGTGAGTAGGGATGAGGAGTCAAATGTTCAGGGCACATTGAAGAGGTTGCCTGGAATGCCTAGAGAGTTCAAGTACAAGGAACTAAAAAGGGCGACTCATAACTTCCATGAAAGCATGGTTCTAGGAAATGGGGGATTCGGGGTCGTGTACAAAGGCGTTTTGCAGGACAAGGATAAGGACATTACCACATCTTCAAATTCTGTTTCCAGGCTTGAAATTGCCGTCAAGAAATTCTCCAGGGACAGCATTAAGAGCGAAGGCGATTTTCTGGATGAGCTCACCATTATCCACCGTCTTCGCCACAAGAACCTCGTCCGTTTAGAAGGTAAGGCTTCCATTTTTCTGTTCTTCCAAACAAACAAGGGGAAAGAGAACAAGTTAAATATATAACTCTACCATGCCTGGTAAATATCATGAACATATTGTAGTAAGAGTGTGCCAGAGAACATATTTGTGTAGTTTTTCATTTGCATTCATGAAGCATCAATGACATGTAATAAGAGCATATATAGTGCATGATTCCAAACCAATGTACTCACATAAGCATTGCA
Source organism: Cucurbita pepo subsp. pepo (assembly GCF_002806865.2). Taxonomy (NCBI): domain Eukaryota; kingdom Viridiplantae; phylum Streptophyta; class Magnoliopsida; order Cucurbitales; family Cucurbitaceae; genus Cucurbita; species Cucurbita pepo. Next base: position 7,277,855 of record NC_036652.1, read on the forward strand.
TATTTGTGCAGGGTGGTGCTATGAGAAAGGGAAGCTTTTATTAGTGTACGACTTTATGCCTAATGGAAGCGTCGAGAATCACCTATACGACGTTGCTGACGAGGATGTTCTCAGCTGGAGACATCGCTATAAAATTCTTGTAGGAGTTGCATCTGCGTTGCATTACTTGCATAATTTGTATGACCAGAAAGTATTGCACCGAGATATCAAATCAAGCAATATCTTGCTTGATTCCGACTTCAATGCTCGTCTAGGGGATTTCGGCCTTGCTAGAGCCTTGGATCCTGAAAGAAACTCTTATGCAGACCTGCAATGTGGTGGAGTTGCAGGCACAATGGGTTATGTTGCTCCTGAATGCTTCCATGAAGGGAAGGCTACTCCTGAAACCGATGTATATGGTTTTGGAGCAGTCGTGCTCGAGATCGTTTGTGGCAGGAGACCAGGAGCTGCTATTGAAGACGAGCAAAATCTGTGTACTCTAATTGATTGGGTGTGGAAGGGACACCGTGAAGGACACATCGAAAAATCTGTCGATAACCGGCTGGGCAATGGTTTTGTGGTTGATGAAGCTAGGAGGCTTCTACTACTTGGGTTGGCATGTACACATCCCACGGCAAGTGAAAGGCCACAAACTCAGGCTATACTCCAAATTTTAAACGGAGCTTTGCCAGCACCTCAAGTACCTCTGTTCAAGCCAGCCTTCATGTGGCCTCCCATGAGCACTACTTCCACCAATACCACTCTCACTTCACTGTCAAACACAAACAGCTCTCTTCCATGAAGTTTCACCATAGCTAGTCCTCTCCTTCTGTCTCGAAGCTTACCTGAAAAACATGTCGCTCGTCATCAAATTGTAGAAAACATCATTTATTCTCCTCTGATGCATGCAAGGGGATATGTATACCTGGGCTCAAACTCGCCAATGTCCCGAGATGTTCCTCCGGTTGCTTCTGCACATCACGCTAGCACTTGTCTGTTGTACCATTATTTTCGCTTTACAGTTAAGATTGACATGTTTTCTTTATAAATCAAAGGGGGTTTAAGAACTTCCTAGATTACAGATAATAGAAAAAAAATTCAAGTCCAAGTTCTAAGTTGTTATCATCTTCAATCTGATCCCGACAATTACACGGTTGTTTTAACAATGTTCGGTCTGTTTAACAGAAACAGAGAATAATGTTTAATCTTGCAACAACAGAAGACCTCAAAATAATGATGCAAGATTTAGGCAATAGGAATGACAATATATTTCAGGATGAGACCGGCAGGCTTGGAAAACAATGAAGCATCCTAGTGAAAATTTGCATATCATTATTCATAGGCCGTGGAGTACAGTCATGGCATAGATTCAAGAAATTTCTTGTATGCATAGTGTAAACTATAGAAACATGTAAATCTCGATATAAACTGCACAGAATAAGACGATTTCTACTGGCTAATCCAAGTTTTCAACACCCTAATGTAGGGGTTTTTAAGGTAATCACAGGAGAGGTGACTTTCATCCCAGGGCTTTGGTTAGCATTCAAGTAATAAACATCTTATGATTATCAAAGAGATGCTCCCCCAGATGCAAAAACCCAAAATTTCCATTGGAACTGTTAATAATAATTGGTCGAAGAACAGTACAAATTCTGGCACAAAATTCTCAACAGTAAAGATGAAAACTACAAGGGAGGATCAGGGGTCCAAATCTCAACCCATACAACATAAGGAAAAGAGTTACATGAGAGTACTCTGTATATACTCCACTCCATTTGAATTGTTCAAACACAAGGGACACCATAACGAGCCTAAAGCATGAACCGTGAATGAAGGAAGGGTAATCCAGGGCTAAAAACAATTGCTCGGCAGGACGAAGGCTCTAAACTTTAACTAGAAGCCTGGAAAATGAATTATTAGGCAACAAAACTTGTAAAGATGCTGAGAAACAACATTCTTTCAGGATATGGTTCCTAAATCTCCAAGCATAGCCTCATAACAAACTCATTTTCATCATAAACTTCTTTTGATTGCATTCCAACAATTCACTCAAGGTAAAGTCCGTTGTCTTCTCTTTCAACAATCTATGCCGCAACTCGAGTCTTTTCTTCAAACCATGCTTAAAAAACTCGGGATATTCGGCAACTTCGTCAAGTGTTCTTCCCATTATTTCAACTAAAAATCTGATCCGAGGTTCTAAAGAATGTTGAATGCTCTTGATCAAAATAGGAGGATAACCAGTCACCAAAGACACTATTTCTCCATCTTTAAACCCACTTCTCCTCAGGTAATCCAAATTGGGTCTCAAAACTTTGTCCACATCCCTACACAAAATGTCTGGAAATTTCAATGCAACTGCTTGAAGATCCATCTCACTGAGACCGATCGATTTCAGAAACTCGAAAGTAGGACGGAGCCTTTTATGAACACTATATCCAATGAGAAATGGATTTTTTGCTAGAACTTTTCCAATCATCCCATCCTTCGTTAGCCCAACCCCAGCAAGAAAATCCACAGTTTCAATGAGCTTCGATTCAATGCTGTAGCTAATAAGCCTCGGGTTGAGTAGAATCATCTTTCCAAGCTGCTTTTCAGGGACACCCAGAGCTTGAAAGAAAGCCAAAAGTGGGCATAGCTTCTCTTCAACACTATAGGAAAGAATGCCAGGAAATTTGGCAATAGCTGTAGCAATTTCACGAGGCTTAGTGCTGAGTGTTGCAAGGCACTCAACCATGGGAGCAATTTTCTCTTGAAGACCAAGAACTAGAATCTTAGGACATTTGGAAACAACAGAAGGGAGTTTCCTCTTTTGAATCCCAATTCCTTCCAAATATTCCCAATTTTCAGCAGCTCTTTCATTCTGCATACCTTCCAAACGCCTACACTTTTTAAACATCTTATCAATGCTTCCATCATCAAATCCTTTGTCCCTGAAGAACCATAGCATACTAGTACCATTTCGACTGCCGCTAATTTCCATAAAACCCTGAAAGATTCAGCATACAAACAGATTTTTCATAAATCCACCAAATGTTCGTAAAAATACTGTACAATTACCAGCAAGTAATGCAAAATCACGAGAGGAAATAGGAATTGAACTCCAAATTCAAAAAAACCCTCCGTTTTAAAAGAGAAATGCAATGCAGAATGGCGATAAACACAAGGAAATTCGAGTTCACCTTCTTCAATCAAATGGATAAGCAAGCAGTCTTTATTGATTTCTGCGCTCGATCAAAGCTCTAATTGTGAGGAAATTGAAGTTACAGAAGCAGGAATTTCTGAGTCTTTCAAGAAGAACATAGAGCAAGAAGTATCATTCTTGAGCTCGGCAAGACGAAGGAGCTTCGTTTAATTTGGTACGAAATGGATAAGTTGATAGTGAGCCGAAATGCATAATTTTCGCCCAACCCTTTAATTCCTAAAATTCATTTATTATTAAACAATTATTTAAATTATTCAAAATTATCCTTCATTTTTTTTTTTTTAGAAATTTGTTTCAAAAAAATTATTTTAAAATTTTAAATAATTCTAAAAAAATTTAAATAATACTCATCTACCTTTATTAATATATATATATATATATATATATATATATATATTTTGTGCAATTTTATTTCAGGACCATCGTTTAAGGACCGTTACGACACTGTTGATAGATTTAAAAACAAAATACTTTATACTGAGCGTTTTTTTAAGGAAGCTGTAAATACCTATCTAACATAGGTATCAGAGTCAGTCACAAGACAATATACTAGTGAGGACGCTGAGCTTCCAAGAGGGTGGATTGTGAGATCTCACATCGGTGGGAGAGGATAACAAAACATTCCTTATAAGTGTGTAGAAACTTCTCCCTACCAAAGATTATATACTGTGAGGAGCCGTTGTTGTTACTCTCTTGCTTGCTTATATAACGTCTCTTTCAAAATTTCTCTTTCGAAAATCTGTTTCTGCCCTCATTTTCTAAAACCTTCTTCTTAAATCAAGGCCAGAGGCTCGAGCATACGTCGCTTGGTCGTAGACGACGTAAGAACGAATTGACTTAGCTCACTTGCCATTGGAAAGTGAGTGTCGCACAATCGCAAGTCCGCTGCTATAAAAAATGCGATTGTGACAAGTGGTGTTTTGAAATCTTAACGGAAACCCAGAACAAAAAGTCCAAAGAGGACAATATCTACTTGCGTTGTATTGTTAAAATTTAATAGTAATTTTTTTTTTTTTTTTTTTATGAAAATTTAAAAATATTATTAAAAATTTTTAGAGTTAAAAATGATATTTTTATGAATTTAGCTTTATTTTTAATAAAATAATGGAACGCCCAAACCTATACACTTGGTTCCCTCGCTAAAACCCTACACCCATTTTTCCCTCCATCGTCATCGTTCCTTTGCCGACTGTTAGCAATCTCTTCATAATTTCTTCGCTCGAGATTCTCATGGGAGCGTTGCAGATGCAATTACAATCTCGCCTTCGAGTTTCGAAGATTTTGTCTTCAACAATTCGGAATTGGGAAAGAGGCTTTCCTCTGCTCCATGATCCATTGCGAACGCCGGATTTGTCACTCTCGCCGGTGGAATCTCGCTGTTTTAGCTCCAATTCCATGGATGACGATTGGAACTTCTCAAGGTCCGAGCCGAGAAGCAGCCCGCCGCAACGACGTTCTCCCCCGGATCCTCGGGAAGCTCGTCGAGTTCCCAAATTCGCCGGGGAAGGATCTGCTCCTTACCCTGAGGACAATCGGAATCAACGGTTTAATAGGCATTCGGAAGGTTCCTCGTCCCGATTCGCAAACGAAGGGCCGATGTCGCGGCGAAGGAATGAGTCTTTGTCTCAGAAGGATTTTAGCTTTCTTGAAAAATTCAAGCTGAACACTGACAATCAGAGTACTAGTACAGAGAAAATCGAGCCGAGCTCTTCTGCTCAGTTTTCTGAATCAATGCAAGGGGAGCAATCGCAACCACAGTGTCCTCCAGAAGCGGATGAGATATTCAGGAAAATGAAGGAAACTGGTCTAATTCCCAACGCTGTTGCTATGCTTGATGGGCTTTGCAAGGATGGGCTTATCCAAGAAGCAATGAAACTATTTGGTTTGATTCGTGAGAAGGGTACAATTCCAGAAGTTGTGGTTTACACTGCTGTTGTTGATGGGTTTTGCAAGGCCGAGAAGCTTGATGAAGCAATTAGGATTTTCAGGAAAATGCAGAATAATGGCATTTCTCCCAATGCCTTCAGTTACGGCATCTTGATACAGGGACTGTACAAATCCAAACAATTAGAGGATGCCGTATCATTTTGCATTGAGATGTTAGAATCTGGGCATTCTCCAAATCTAACCACTTTTGTCGGCCTAATTGATGAGTTATGCAAAGAAAAGGGGGAGGACGAAGCTCATACTGTCATAGAAACCTTAAAACAAAAGGGATTCTTGATTAATGAGAAAGCTTTAAGAGAATTCTTGAATAAAAGAGCCCCATTTTCTCCACATATCTGGGAACTAATCTTCGGGAAGAAAACGAAGGAATTTTTCTGAGATTCTTGTCGTGGTTAAGAAGTTGTAAGTCTTCTTTCTTTTCCCTTTTATGCAATTCCTTCGCCAATTCAAGATATGTTTACCATATGTTATATGGAGTAATTTGAGTAGATAACCGACAGGTTTGCAATTGACATTGTCTTCAATCTTTTGATAGCATCTATAAGCTTATACGAATTGTTGGGTACCAAAATGATTAGATACAAAACAAGGAAAAGGAAAAAAAAGGAGAATATCCTGTAAGTTACCTTTGTTTAATTAGATTTTATTAAATTTTTATTTTCATTAGCATTCTAGGATGGCTATGATTTATAGAAGTGGTGGTTCATGTATGTATTAATGAGACAAACAACCTTTCATTCAGAAAATGAAGCATGGAAATCCAGAAAACAAAGCCCACAAAAGGGAGTGGCTCTAAAGAAAGCGCCTCATGTTATGTAAAATATTTTCCATTGAATAGTTACAAAAGACCTTTCGTCATCAAAGCCCAAAGACCTCCCCCCACCCCCCCCCGATCCTTATCTTCACTAAGAAAGATCGTTTACCTTAGCTAATTTTGATTTCCTCTTGTCCACCTCAAGCTTACTGCTCAAGTTTATAAGTTTTAGAATCATTCAACATAAAGCTAGCCCAACCTATGACCAAGGACAATAAGATATGCTCATTCGTTAACAGCTTCCAAAATCACTCGCATAAGTATAAGCATACAAGAACTAAGCTGTGAATCTTACTTAGAGTTGCTGTTCCCCCCTCCCTCCCTCTTTCTCTTCTTCTTCTTCATCTGCTTTTTCTTATCAACACCATCTAGAAGGGGGAAAGAACTTACACGTATCAAATCACTTTGAGTTCTCCTAATTGGAAAGGTTCAAATTGCCTTTAAATGATACTCAAAATGTCTTGTCCTGCTGTAACATATTCACGACTTTTGTGTCGAACTAAGAGTTATGTGTGCATTTCTCTCTACAACCTTAATTACATTTCACTCTAGAAGAATAACTGTTTGTGAAGATTTTGACTTGGATGCTCAATTAGGGAGCACTACTCAATTTTACAGTTCTTAAATATTTGCGAGCTAAAGTTGCAGCTTATGGGAGAGAAAGAGTTTGTTCACGTGCAGATGGAACTCAACTTAAGATTAGTATGTCATTTCATTTTAGAATTGATGAGTGGAAGTTCATACACAATGTTATGTTCCAGAATATTTGGNTGCTGTTGTTGATGGGTTTTGCAAGGCCGAGAAGCTTGATGAAGCAATTAGGATTTTCAGGAAAATGCAGAATAATGGCATTTCTCCCAATGCCTTCAGTTACGGCATCTTGATACAGGGACTGTACAAATCCAAACAATTAGAGGATGCCGTATCATTTTGCATTGAGATGTTAGAATCTGGGCATTCTCCAAATCTAACCACTTTTGTCGGCCTAATTGATGAGTTATGCAAAGAAAAGGGGGAGGACGAAGCTCATACTGTCATAGAAACCTTAAAACAAAAGGGATTCTTGATTAATGAGAAAGCTTTAAGAGAATTCTTGAATAAAAGAGCCCCATTTTCTCCACATATCTGGGAACTAATCTTCGGGAAGAAAACGAAGGAATTTTTCTGAGATTCTTGTCGTGGTTAAGAAGTTGTAAGTCTTCTTTCTTTTCCCTTTTATGCAATTCCTTCGCCAATTCAAGATATGTTTACCATATGTTATATGGAGTAATTTGAGTAGATAACCGACAGGTTTGCAATTGACATTGTCTTCAATCTTTTGATAGCATCTATAAGCTTATACGAATTGTTGGGTACCAAAATGATTAGATACAAAACAAGGAAAAGGAAAAAAAAGGAGAATATCCTGTAAGTTACCTTTGTTTAATTAGATTTTATTAAATTTTTATTTTCATTAGCATTCTAGGATGGCTATGATTTATAGAAGTGGTGGTTCATGTATGTATTAATGAGACAAACAACCTTTCATTCAGAAAATGAAGCATGGAAATCCAGAAAACAAAGCCCACAAAAGGGAGTGGCTCTAAAGAAAGCGCCTCATGTTATGTAAAATATTTTCCATTGAATAGTTACAAAAGACCTTTCGTCATCAAAGCCCAAAGACCTCCCCCCNCACCATCTAGAAGGGGGAAAGAACTTACACGTATCAAATCACTTTGAGTTCTCCTAATTGGAAAGGTTCAAATTGCCTTTAAATGATACTCAAAATGTCTTGTCCTGCTGTAACATATTCACGACTTTTGTGTCGAACTAAGAGTTATGTGTGCATTTCTCTCTACAACCTTAATTACATTTCACTCTAGAAGAATAACTGTTTGTGAAGATTTTGACTTGGATGCTCAATTAGGGAGCACTACTCAATTTTACAGTTCTTAAATATTTGCGAGCTAAAGTTGCAGCTTATGGGAGAGAAAGAGTTTGTTCACGTGCAGATGGAACTCAACTTAAGATTAGTATGTCATTTCATTTTAGAATTGATGAGTGGAAGTTCATACACAATGTTATGTTCCAGAATATTTGGTCATTATTGTTATGATGGATCAATTAGGAGTTTTCATTTAAAAAGGCCGCATGATTTATTTTCTGTTAGTTATGGCTAAGGATATGCAGCTCTCCAAGTGTTAATGCTTATCTGTATGATCATGTAGGTGAAGATACCAATCATGTTACTGAGAAGAAACCGCAAGTTGAAATTAATGAAACTCAGTATCCAGATTAAAACTGGTTCAAGAGTGAACAGTCTACGACTGTTGAAGTGAGCTCTAAGAGTAGTTCAAGTTTGGAGAACTCAATACTTTGTGCAGTCTAGTTCATTGACCTTTGGTTAAATATTGTGTGGATCAAACGGCATGGCAGATATTGGCTACGGTTAATGACATGGATATTTTTTGATAGATTGTGAACATCAGAAAATGTGTTAAGTTCACTATTTACCTCTTAGAATTTTTTTTTTTTACAAACATTTATGTAAGTTATGAATATTTCCTTGGTTTCTACCATTAATGGCTACATAGAGATGGATTTTTAGGTTAAATTATTGATCTAGTTTTTGAACTTTGATGATTGTGTCATTTGGTTCCTAAACTTTCAAAAATGTCTAATAGGTCTCTGAACTTTCAATTTTGTGTCTAATAGAGTTCTAAATTTTCGATTTTGTATCTAATAGGTTCTTGATAGTAGATTTATGTATATGAAACTGAATTTTGTCTAATGAAATGCTAAAATTTCAATTTTATGTTTAGTAGATACAAGATTAAAAAATTTAGGGGTTTGTGGTATTCAAAATTGAAAATTTAAGGATCTATTGGACACTTTTTAAAGTTTAGGAACTCAATGGACATAAAATTCAAAGGTTAAAAAATATTAGGTGCCTTTTAAAATTGTGTGACCTATTAGAGATTTTTGAAAGTTCAGGAACTAAATAGACACAAGTTAAAGTTCATTTTATCGAGATTAGCTGAGTATCTGTTGTGAGTTATGTTCATGTTCATGGCTGTACTACTCCCTGTTATATTATTTTAATTTAGGTGAGAAGAGTGAAGAATATGGATCAGATACACCACCTGGCTTTGGAGAAGAGAATGAGGAAGGAAAGGCCACGTTGCCAGGTAGCCATTTATTTTAAAGCTAAGTACAACTCATCAGATATATTATGTATTTTCTTTCCAGGAGCATGTATGATTTGGTCGGTATTATTCTATCTTGAAGTGTAAGTTTAGTCAAAACCTGGGAAGGGAGGTGGCTGCTCTTGTTTTCTTATTGTTATTATAAGTGAAAAATGGAAAAGAAAAATGGTATTAAGATATGAATGGAAGATATTGTTATCATGTGCATATTTAGATACTTGAGGCATTGACTGACTTTTGAAGTATTGAGTGCAATGTTGGGTCGGCGCCGGCCCCCTCTTTCCAGCTGGAATCATTGTTCTAACACTAAAATATTAGCACAGAAACTCGATGGAATTTAGGAGATCTTCCCCTCAAGAATTCTGAGTTTTATTTGTTTGGTTGACTTCTGGGTGAGATTAGGAATTTGAACTTTTGACTTATTGGTCGACGTTACGTGTCTAAATTAGTTAACCTATGCTACGTGTCTAAACTAGTTAACCTATGCTCTTGTCAGGTGAAAGTAGAAATTCAAATTTTTGACTTCTTGGTCGATCCTATGTATCTAAACCTGTTGAGCTATACTCTAGTGGGTGAGAGTAGAAATTCAAATCTTTAACTTATTGATTGATCATATGTATCTAAATCAGTTGAACTATGCTTTAGTTGGGAGAGTAAAAATTTGAACATTTGACTTCTTGATCGATCCCATGTATTTGAACCTGTTGAACTATGGTCTAGTGGGTGAGAGTAGAAATTTAAATCTTTGACTTCTAGGTCGATCATATGTATCTAAATCAGTTGAACTCTGCTCTATTTGGTAAGAGTAAAAATTCGAACTTTTGACTTTTTGGCCAATCATACGTATCTAAACCTATTGAACTATGCTCTAGTAAGTGAGAGTAGAAATTCAGATCTTTGACTTCTTGGTCGATCATATGTATCTAAATCAGCTAAACTATGCACTAGTTGACAAGAGCAAAAATTCGAATCTTTGACTTTTCGGCCGATCATACGTAACTAAACCTGTTGAGCTATGTTCCAGTGGATGAGAGTAGAAACTCAGATCTTTGACTTCTTAGTCGATCATATGTATCTAAATCAACTGAACTATGCTATAGTTGACAAAAGTAAAGATTTGAACCTTTGACTTTTCGGCCGATCATATGTATCTAAACTAGTTGACTATTATCTAATTTTGGAAAAATTCTCAAGTCCGAAGTTCATGTCCAGTATGAATTCAGGCTCATAAAATAGACTGTTTATATCATTCCACACCGACTTCACAAGACTCATTTCTTTACACAAGCAGGTGGATTTGTTAGCATAGAATTTGGTTGTCGGGCACAACAAGATTGGTCGGTCTTTACAATATAAGGTTAAGCTTCCCAAACCCAAATTTTATAATCATTAATATATTCTGAGTCAAACATCCTTGATTTGTTATATTCCTCCAAAAGTCAAGGCCTGAAGTCAACCCACCTGATCATGGGAAGCCAAGTTTCTAGTATATAAATGCCTCTGGTTCTTCCATTGTCAGAGCAACTAGCAGCAAAGAGAAGCAAAGGAAGAAGCTGCTGCTGGTGCTAAGTTTTTGGCTATAGAATGATAAGCTTAGCGTTAGGTCGTGGTTCAATGTGCATGGCCACCATTGTCTTCTACACTTGTGTGTGGATCCCTCTGTGTCAACTGAAGATGGCGATCGAAAGCATGATCGGCCTTCTGTCGGGCTGGACGTGTCAGCCGCTCACGACGGAGTCGGCACCGTGGGAGGTAAAACTTCCAATTTGTAGGTTTAAAGAGCTGCAGCGTAGGGGAGGAATGGAGGAGGAGATTTGCTCGGTTTGCTTGGCCGAGTTCACCGGAGACGATTTGGTGAGCCAACTGTACCGATGTAGCCATCTTTTCCATGTAGAATGTATTGAGAATTGGCTACATAGAGATCACTTTACCTGCCCTCTCTGCAGATCCTTCCTCTTCCCAGCATTGTAAATCGTTTGGAAATAATTTCTCTCCGTCCATTGTTTCGAGTAGCGTTTAGGTCTCTTTGTGCCATTGAATTACTATCTCTAATAGCAGTGCACAAATTCTCGTGTCAATCTAAGCATAACTCTATAAACAAATGCATTAGTTACATATTAGGGGTTCGATGGTTTGTTCTCTTATTTTGCAATAGTTGAACTAACAAGTTATCTTACATTCTTTCACTCACATCATCATGAGATCGAATATTGAGATTTAATATTATATCCAATACAACGTCTTAGAAGATGATTTTTTTTTTTCATTTTTAAAAATTAGTTGCTTTTATTTATTTTTATATATATAGTTAAAAGGGAGTTTCCATATATTAAAAATGTGTTTCTTTTTTAAATTTGTTTAGACTAATTTTTTAAAGATGTTTTTTAGAAAAAAAATTTAGTCCCAATCCTAACATGTTTGAATTTTTTTTTTATATATATTCTTAATAATTTATTTTATGAGTTGACGAACTTATACTTTAGAAATATAATTGATAACATCTATCAAATAATTATTAATAAATCAAAAGTAAATCATTATTAAATAAGTATAAAATAAAGAATATATTATAACTTTAATATAATTATAATTCAGTCGATAAAAAATATCGTTTCAACTGTTTAAAAGTCGGTTGAAATCTCAAATCTTTATTTGAATTTAATTTAAAATTAATTAATTAATTAATTAAAGTCTTTGAGGGATGTTAATGGCCGGTTAGGAAAATACTTTACTTTTCCCCCTTAATAATTTAATCCCACACGCTCACGTACGTTGAGAAGGTCAACGTTCTTTTAAATAAAAAAGTCAACGACTAGAGAATTTTAATCGTCAACAATTCCCCGGGAAAAACGACTAATTGGATCTGGAAAAGGCTTGAGATTGGGCTTGAAAAAAGCTCAAAGGCCCACTACTAGGCCCAATCTTACTAAATGGACCCAAATGAACCCGACCCAGTTTCGAGCCCGAAGTCTTTGGCGGGTAGGAATTCTGAACAAAATATATTTACAGCAGAACGACGGAGGAGAAACTGTACTCTGATCGGAGAGATCGAATTTTGGAATCGAGATCTTTGGTTCCTGAAACTTCAGAGCAAAATGGTATGTGATTTCATTGCTTTGATTCATTTCTAGATTTTGATTGTTTCAAGGTTGAAATTGCGTTGTTCAATGCATTATAGTCTTCCTCATCGTGGATCTGCTTTGCTCTTTCTTTGTGGAATGGTTTAATTGTTTCCTCTTTTTCTTCTGAATTTTTTTTTCGCTCTTAAAATCGATTTTGAGTGCTTTTGGTGTTGTAAACATTCAGATCTTTGCTTAGCCGATATCCGGATTGCCCAATTTTCGATTCTATTTGTTGTTGGATTCGTCGTGCTCGTTCGTTTATGTGGCTGTATAGCATCTGGGATTTCAGGAATAGTTCTTGGATTTAGTCTTGCTAGGTGGTTTGTGATTGTAATCATGGTCCGTCCTAACTCCCTCATTTGGTTGTGCCTCCCTTAGGCGGAGCTGTTTCTTCTCTGTTGAGCTAGTAGTAGAATCCGCACTTCTCCAGAGTGGTGGAGTGGTGATTCTTGTTTCATTTCTTTTGTTCTCGAGCTTTGAGTGTGTTTAAGCCATGAGTTCCTGAATCTTTTTCTTCCCTCTTCCCAAGGACTTTTGTAAATTACCCATAAGTTATTATTGTGGATTGGAGCCCCTTTTTATAGAGCTAGTTGTTTGGCGTCTTTGGTTTGGGGTGTTTCCTGTATGCTCGTTAGCTTTTCCTTTTCCTTTTCCTTTTGTAGTGTTTCATTTTTTTTTTATCTCAATGAAAGCGTGGTTCTTTGTCATAAAATAATTCTCTCTTCCTTGGAGTAACTTAAGTTTAGTGTTTATATCTTCAAATCTTCGTTTCCCACACAAGAAAAGACGGCTTAATCTATACCTTCCATGGTGTTCTAACTGATGGTGGTGTAAATATCCAGATTCACTTCGTGCTTCTTATAAGCAGACAAGGAAAAGTGAGGTTGACGAAATGGTATTCTCCTTATACTCAGAAGGAGAGATCTAAGGTAAAGCTATTTGCCTAATTCTGTAATTTAATGCTAATAGGTTCTTTTAATTTCCAGCAATGAGAATATTTGCAATTTCTTGTTTGCTTTCCACACGCCCACAAAGTTTATTTGCTTTAATAAGTCTTAGTTCCCCTAGGATCTATTGGACTTACCACATTATGACATGTGCTTGTGTCTGCTCATGTTCTTTAAAAAGGTTATCCGTGAGCTTAGTGGAATGATTCTAAATCGGGGGCCTAAGCTCTGTAACTTTGTGGAATGGAGGGGACTCAAAGCTGTATATAAAAGGTACGTCATGGCGTATTGATGTGTTCTGCAATCCAAATCTTTAACTTGTCCATGTTGCTCGGTCTAAGATGATTAATAATTTTACTGTTCGTGTAATGCAGATATGCTAGTCTTTACTTTTGCATGTGCATTGATCAGGATGACAATGAATTAGAGGTCCTTGAATGTATTCATCATTTCGTTGAGATTTTGGACCGTTACTTCGGCAGTGTAAGTGAATTAAATTTTAGTTCGTAAGTTGTTCGAGACAATTCTTTTTGCACCATCTCTTTAACTGACATTTAGTTTCTTCATTATTATGGTCTTTCATTTATGTTTGTAGGTCTGTGAGTTGGATTTGATCTTCAACTTTCACAAGGTATTATTTACTTGCTTAAGCTGCACCTTTCTTTAATTAGCAATCCATTGCCTCTGGCCCGCCAGACATTGGTATTTTGTGTAAGCCCGATGCATCTGAATTACATGCACTCAGCTTCTCGCCAGTTAACTTTTCTTGAGTAGATGTTCACGTCCTTTATATGAAACTTTGAATGTGTTGTTTATTTATTTTAACATTGAAGGCCTATTATATACTGGATGAGCTTCTAATAGCTGGCGAACTCCAAGAATCAAGCAAGAAAACAGTAGCAAGATTGATAGCCGCACAGGTACTCTCTTCTTTATCTTTGCAGTACCTTAGTTATGATTTCAATTCAGCTGATGATAAGGTAATTGATATTCCATCGTAGGATTCGTTGGTGGAGACAGCAAAGGAGCAAGCTAGTTCAATAAGTAACATAATTGCGCAGGCCACCAAGTAGGAACACTAAAATGTATGTTTCAGTTTTTTGGTGAATTGAGTTGTTCTGAAGCATTGTAATTATATGTTATCTGGACTTGTATCATACAAGTGAATGCCTTGTTTTTGCTTATTTTCATTTGTAGTATTACACAAATTGCTGGTGTTCTAGTGAGTTCACCTGCCTGGTTAAATGTTTGCTGGATTGTTCTATTGTTGATCACAAATACAAACGTTATTGCTTGCTAGAAGTGTTCGATCTCTGTTTCTTACCATAAGCCTTCGGCAGCCATGCTTTAGAAATGATTGTCTATCCTGCTTGCTTTCACATTTTCCTTGTATGTTACATCTATCCTTGCCTTACCACAGCTTGCACCTTGCCTTCAGTTCCAATATCTTCTTTTATTTGGTTAGCCCAAGATTTGGACACTCTTTTAGTTTTCCTCTTATTTTATTTATGTTATTTGAGATGAGGTGTCGAGGATCGAACTTCGACCTTGTATTATGCTCCTTGTCGAACTCACCAATTCTCCGGAGGGTTTGGCCAACCCTAAACAACCCGGGATTTTGAGTTATTCAAGTCTTGTTTAATAACTCAGTTTTTATTTAAGGTCGATGAGATCAAGGTTAAAAACCGTTGATTTTGTTTTTAGGACCTTACATTTTCAAATTTGGCTTGATTTTTTAACCCATTGATAGAAAGTGATAAAAAATGAAATACATAGAACTAGTGGAGTTTTTAGAACGAGGGAGTATCTCGAAACATCTCAAAGTTCTTATCATAAAGGCACCCCTTGAGATTTCTTTGAGGCTACTAATCATGTTATCAATGGATTTATTGTTGAATGGTACTCATATAAACAAAGCTAATTTTTTCTGCTGAGATTGAGTTCCTCAGAATATATCAGAGCCTATTGAGTGACTGAGCACTCCATCTTCCCACTGCAAATCATTAGCCTTTGGATCTCTCTCAAATAACTGAAGGGCTACTTCTGTTGATGGTGGAGTCTGCATTCAAAGACAAACAAATGCTGTTTATCTTGAAGATTTTCTTTTCAGGTGCTTTCTTGCTTAAGCTTTCTGTGGATGTTCAAAAGAGAATAGTATTTACCATTGTTCGTATCTTAGGCCAGTTTATATGACGGAAAAATGGATGTCGTTTGATTTCATTGGAACCGGTACTTGATCCTAGACGACGTGCAGGGTCTCTCTGTAGTAGTGCATCAATCAGCTGCTTTCCTGCAAGACTCACCTGCAACATTGACCATGAACACCAAGAACTCGAACAAAATCGAAGCCTTAACACAGAAAAGGAAGAACATCCACAGCCACTTACCTTAATACTAAGGGGAAAGGTTAAGTCCTTGAACAAAATATTGGAAAAGGTTTTCTTCCTGTTCTTGCCTTTGAAGGGTGTGCGACCATAGAGCATTTCATACAACAAAATACCTGAATTCCATGCATCAAACCATCAAAGAAGGATAAGGAAAAGCCTCAAGGAAAATAGCTTTCTTACCAAGAGTCCACCAGTCAATAGAACTATTATGGCCAGCTCCCATAATGATCTCCTACAACAAACAAACGATATGAACTTAGAAGAAAGAACCAACAGATAGGTTTATCAACACTTTTGGAATGGCTAAAGTTGTCTATGAAGATTATGATCGATCATACGGGAGCAATGTACTCTTCAGTTCCTACGAATGAATTCAGTTGTACAATCGGTTCAGCAACGAACGTCGGTACCAATCTATGCCAAGATCCCTTAATCCTTTTCCGGGGTGGAGATTTTGTGGTCTGCAAGAAGAGCATAAAGCTCTCGTGTCAAATCTCTTAAAAAATAGGAAGGAGATCTAAACATGTCTCAACGAGTAAATAGTTATGTACTTGTATATTCGACGTCTTAAATGATAAATCGAAATCAGTGAGGACGATATGTCCGTCTTTTTGGAGTAGAATGTTTTCGGGTTTTAGGTCCCTGTAGACAATACCTGCACGGAATTGAAAAAATGATCGTGAATATGATGATATGTGAGTCATAACATGACCAAAGCTTTGAAACAGAGCAGAATATAGTATACTTCCAATTGGGATATTTTTTAAAATTCACGGATCTACTAGACACAATTGAAAAGTTAAGGTTTTATTAGACATAAACTTTCAATTTAGATTAATTAACTTTTTTTAAAATTGAATTTATCATGGACTTACTTAACAAAATTGAAAGTTCATGGACCTAGACATTTTTTGTAAGGTCCCACGAGAGGGGAACGAAATATCTCTTATAAGGATGTGGAAACCTCTCCCTAATAGACGCGTATTAAAACTGTGAGGCTAATGACGATAGGTAATGGGCCAAAACAGACAATATTTGCTAGCGGTGAGCTTGGGTTGTTACAAATGGGTTGTTACAAATGGTATCAGAGCCAAACACTAGGCGGTATGCCAGAGAGGATGCTGGACCCCCATGGATTGTGAGGTCCCACATCGGTTGGAGAGGAGAATGAAGTATATTTTAACCGTTCCGAACTAGGCGGGAGGTGAAGGCCTTGTGCATTTTGTAAAAACATACATGATACAATATCTAGAAGAATACCATTCTTTTGAAATGGAGTGATGATTCTAATACAGGGCAATAAATGTAAGAAATTTACTACTTTAGAAATAAGAGAAGCAGCAACAATTACCTAAACAGTGAAGGTACTCTAAAGCAATCACAACTTCTGCAGCATAGAACCTGAAAAATAGTGATGTTTGTCACTAAATGCTGAAAGGCCACAGAGTGTAGGTGTTATTATACAAAAAGAAGCAAGCATTCAAGTCCCTTTACTTCATGGAGCTATTGTAATAAGTGTGAATATCTCGCATCATGGGAACAAGAACGATGAATAACCGAACGTTTATTGATAAAAACGAAAGAAAAAGGACGAACAAAAAGAGAGCCTACAAAACTGAGGCAACGTACAAAAGAAAAAAGGGTCCGAATAAGACCTAATGAATAATGACAATAAAAACTTAGTTATAGACACGCCCCTAAGAGACACGCTAAACCGAGTGCAAGACCAAAGCTCACATGGGCGACTCTCAAACCCTCTAAAAATTCTTTTGAATAGAATGTGATCAATATCTTCTAACACTCAACGCCTAAATTGTGAGATCTCACACGGGTTGGAGAGGGGAACGAAATATTTCTTATAAGGGTGTGGAAACCTATCTCTAGCAGACGTGTTTTAAAACCATGAAGTTGATGGTGATACGTAACGGGGTAAACCGGACAATATCTACTAGCGGTGGGATTGGGCTATTGCAAATGGTATCAGAGCCAGGCGCTCAACGAGGACGCTGGGTCCCCAAGGGGAGTGGATTGTGAGATCTGACATCGGTTGGAGAGGGAAACAAAGTATTCCTTATAAGGGTATGGAAACCTCTCCCTAGCAGACGCATTTTAAATCATGAGGCTAACAGCGATACGTAACGGTCTAAAGCGAACAATATCTACTAGCGTTGGGCTTGGGCTGTTACAAATGGTATCAAAACCAGGCACCGGGCCGTGTGCTAACGAGGATGATGGGTCTCCAAGGGAGGTGGATTGTGAGATCCCACATCGGTTGGAGAACGGAACGAAACATTCCTTATAAGGGTGTGGAAACCTTTCCCTAGCAGACGCGTTTTAAAACTGTGAGGCTGACGGCGATACGTAACGGACTAAATAACTCTCCGCCCGGGCAGACAATAACTGCTAGTGGCAGCTGGCAGGTTTGGGCTGTTACATAAACTCCATGGTATTGTCTTAGAACATGTGTCATGCTCGAGAGCGCACTTTAACATGGAAACCAAACATTGAAACATGACTTTGATGGTGCTTCTTCAGTTCCAGATAATTAATCCACCATTGTTCATGTTCTCTAGCTCGGCAATATAGATATTATTCAGTACTTCTGTAGGACAAGGGAAAAAACATACTCGAGCACACGAGAAACGAAAGAAGAGATCGTTTTAGGCTCCCATCACATCCCTAATACCACCACAAGAACAAGTTCATGAGTGCAGAATATAAAAAGTATTAGCTCAACGTACCCAGCAGCTTCCTCTTTAAACATTTTCATTGGCTGATTGTCAAGAAACGTAAATAACTCTCCGCCCGGGCAGAAGTCCATTATCAGAAAAATGTGTGTACGCGACTGACAAGCGATAGAGACAACAGTGTCAGTATAATAATATGGGTGTTAGGAATCACGACTCTCCACAATGGTATGATATTGTCCGGTTTGAGCTTAAGTTCTCGTGCCTTTGCTTTGGGCTTCCCCAAGAGACCTCACACCCATGATCATTCCCTATATCAGCCAACGTGGGACTCCCTCCCAACAATCCTCCCCTCGAACAAAGTACACTATAGAGCCTCCCCCGAGACCTTTGGAGCCCTCGAATAGCCTCCCCTTAATCGAGGCTCGACTCCCTCTCTGGAGTCCTTGAACAAAGTACACCCTTTGTTCGACACTTGAGTCACTTTTGACTACACCTTCGAGGCTCACAACTTCTTTGTTCAACATTTAAGGATTCTATTGACATGGCTAAGTTAAGGGCATGGTTCTAATACATGTTAGAAATCACGACTCTTCACAATGGTATGATATTGTCCACTTTGAGTTTAAATTCTCAAGGCTTTGCTTTGGGCTTCCCCAAGAGGCCTCACACCCATAATCATTCCCTATATCAGCCAATGTGGGACTCCCTCCCAACAATCCTCCCCTCGAACAAAGTACACTATAGAGCCTCCCCCGAGACCTTTGGAGCCCTCGAATAGCCTCCCCTTAATCGAGGCTCGACTCCCTCTCTGGAGTCCTTGAACAAAGTACACCCTTTGTTCGACACTTGAGTCACTTTTGACTACACCTTCGAGGCTCACAACTTCTTTGTTCAACATTTAAGGATTCTATTGACATGGCTAAGTTAAGGGCATGGTTCTAATACCATGTTAGAAATCACGACTCTCCACAATGGTATGATATTGTCCACTTTGAGCTTAAATTCTCATGGTTTTGCTTTGGGCTTCCCCAAGAGGCCTCACACCCATAATCATTCCCTATATCAGCCAATGTGGGACTCCCTCCCAACAATCCTCCCCTCGAACAAAGTACACTATAGAGCCTCCCCCGAAACCTTTGGAACCCTCGAACAGCCTCCCCTTAATCGAGGCTCGACTCCCTCTGGAGTCCTCGAACAAAGTATACCCTTTGTTCGACACTTGAGTCACTTTTGACTACACCTTCGAGGCTCACAACTTCTTTGTTCAACATTTGAGGATTCTATTGACATGGCTAAGTTAAGGGCATGGTTCTAATACATGTTAGAAATCACGACTCTTCACAATGGTATGATATTGTCCACTTTGAGTTTAAATTCTCAAGGCTTTGCTTTGGGCTTCCCCAAGAGGCCTCACACCCATAATCATTCCCTATATCAGCCAATGTGGGACTCCCTCCCAACAATCCTCCCCTCGAACAAAGTACACTATAGAGCCTCCCCCGAGACCTTTGGAGCCCTCGAATAGCCTCCCCTTAATCGAGGCTCGACTCCCTCTCTGGAGTCCTTGAACAAAGTACACCCTTTGTTCGACACTTGAGTCACTTTTGACTACACCTTCGAGGCTCACAACTTCTTTGTTCAACATTTCAGGATTCTATTGACATGGCTAAGTTAAGGGCATGGTTCTAATACCATGTTAGAAATCACGACTCTCCACAATGGTATGATATTGTCCACTTTGAGCTTAAATTCTCATGGTTTTGCTTTGGGCTTCCCCAAGAGGCCTCACACCCATAATCATTCCCTATATCAGCCAATGTGGGACTCCCTCCCAACAATCCTCCCCTCGAACAAAGTACACTATAGAGCCTCCCCCGAAACCTTTGGAACCCTCGAACAGCCTCCCCTTAATCGAGGCTCGACTCCCTCTGGAGTCCTCGAACAAAGTATACCCTTTGTTCGACACTTGAGTCACTTTTGACTACACCTTCGAGGCTCACAACTTCTTTGTTCAACATTTGAGGATTCTATTGACATGGTTAAGTTAAGGGCATGGTTCTAATACCATGTTAGAAATCACGACTCTTCACAATGGTATGATATTGTCCACTTTGAGCTTAAGTTCTCATGGCTTTGCTACGGAGACGATCAAACTACTCAAAATTAAAAAGTTTACCAACTTCTGAATACCTGAAATGAAGAGTATAGTGTTGGCATGAAAGGATGATCCAAAAGTGATATGACTTCCCTTTCCATGCATGCTCGGTGAACCTGTTCTTCAACAAACAAGGAAATGCATTTTTTTTTTACCCCCAAACAAAGAACAAAAAATTACTGAATCTCTTTACACATTAGCTTTTAAATCCTGCTTTGAACTGCAATGTATTATTTCCAACATGGGGGAAATATGAAAAATTAAGAATCAGATGGTAAATTATTTTTACCTTGTTACGATTTAATATTACCGACTTCTCGATAACCTTCATTGCAAAGAGTTCACCTGTTCCATTCAGTTCTACCAAATGAACACTGCAAAAACCATTACTTTTGATTAGGAGCTTCAAATTTACGTTCACAGCTCAAGCTCACCGTTAGCAAATATTGTCTTTTTTGGATTTTCCCTTCCATGCTTTCCCTCAAAGTTTTAAAACGCGTCTGCTATGGAGAGGTTTCCACAAAGGAATGTTTCGTTCCCCTCTCCAACCGAGATGAGATTTCACAAAAATGCTTCTAAGCATCAACCCACCAATCTACTCAGAGAGAGAAGTTGTCCACGTGTTCTTAGCGAGAGAAGGTTTAGAACGTATAAAATGATTAAGTTTGTGCTAATCTAGCTGCTTTTCATATTAGTAGCAACCTCTGTGATATCATCTAACAACATTTCGATATTAAATATTAAACGTGCGCGTTTCGAGAGTCGTTAATCAAAATAATATCCAAGTGACCAAATTTACCCTAACCCAATAGCTCAACTTTATATGAATGTGGTAGTTCGAGCACTTCTTGTATTAGTTATTCATACTGAAACGAAACGATTTATCAGTAACTCTATATCTAGGTAAATTAGCTCTTAAAACACTGACAAGATTAAAAAATATTCAAACTTAAATGATGAATTTACCTTCCAATGTCTCCAAAACCCAGAGGTTTTATTGGCTTAAAATGATGGAGTCCTATCTTTTCACCATGACTGGTAATCTATGAAACAATGTAGACATAGAAACAAATAACTGAGTAATTTTTAACTCATCCCATCTCGTCTTGTATGTCATCTAATGGTAAGCGGTAAAAGAAACCATGCAAAACATCTATTCGTCGAAATTCAAAATCCGAAAAAACAGAGTCGAAAGTGTTTTGAAATAATACTTTTTTTTTTCGGGCGAGTTCTTTGAAGGCAAATGTACAGACTGATGGCACTGTTCTAACATTGATATCATCTTACATTATGAACACGAAGAATGTTACGTGTACCTTTTGTATGGCTATCCAGGAAGGACTGTACTTCTTGTGAGGCCTTGGTAAGACTGGCTGACAGTAGATTGCCCAGAAATTACTTGGTTTCTGATATTATTCATAAAATGGAAACTTGCATAAGCTGTTGCCAAAGAACCGAACTTCTAAAGGGAAATATCGGCATATCTAAAACGTTTCACTACATCTTCCCATAAGTCGAGGAAGCCGTAGAATAGTGTATACTTCCGAGGACGAAAGTAAAACCAAACCATAACGGTCGAAAGAACAAAAAAGGAAGTCGATCGAAACTGTAACCAAAAAGACATTAACAAATCCAATAACAAGGAAAAATAACTGAAAACCCCTACCAAGTTGGCGTCGGGAAGTTCTCGAACAGCCCTATCGACACTTTCTGCTATATCTTTGACCTAGGAAAAATGTATAATTGATAAAGCACCTAAATAAAGTAAGATATAAAGTAAAGATTCATGATAAGAATGGGGCAAAGTAAAGAGCAATAATTACCAGCTTAGTTCGTTCATGCTTCATCCGATCTAAAAGCCGGTCTTTCGAACGTTTTAGATGAAGTAGCACGCCAATGAAATATTGAAGCTCGCCCTGCTAATATAGGGAGAGTGAAGAGAAGATCCGACCATATGAAACTTGAAATGGATCGAAAGTACGAATTCTAACTGATTATTAGAAGAAGAATCAGATCATACCTTCTTTTGATCATACACGGGTTGTAAGTGGAACAAATTCAAAAACTTTTTTCCTATGAATCATGAGATTAAAATTGGCATTAACACAGTAAAAAAAGTACAATAAATTGAGGTTCTTCCAAGTTGTAAGACTCAAAAGTACTACTTAAGGTGAAAAAACAAAACCATTTTATTTACCACTCTTTGTATAGTTGATTATCTGAAGAGTGATTTCTCTTTGTTCTTCAATTGCATCGTTTATCTTTGAGACAGTTACTTGATCTGTTTCAAGTCCCTGAAGAAACCTGTGGAATGAAACAAATTAAAGTGGCTGTAAATACTTATTATAAATCTATTTGTTTGTCTTATAGAAGTTTAATACTGATGCAGTGAAAACATGGGAGCAATGAAAGCTGATTGTAACACTAGAACAATGACTGCCCACGTAAATTGTGAGATCCCACATTGGTGGGAGAGTGGAACGAAGTATCCTTTATGTGAGTGTAGAAACCTCTCCCTAACAGATGCATTTTAAAACCGTGACGCTGATGACAATACGTAACGGGCCAAAGCGGACACTATCTGTTAGCAGTGGGCTTGGGCTGTTACAAATGGTATCAAAGCTAGACACCGGGTGATGTGCCAGCGAAGATGTTGGGCCCCCAAGGGGGGTGAATTGTGAGATCTCACATCGATTGGAAAGGGGAACGAACATTTCTTATAAGGATACAAATGGTATCAGAGCCAGACCCTGGGCGGTGTGCCAGCGAGGATACTGGGTCCCCAATGAAGATGGATTGTAAGATCCCAAATTGGTTGGAGAGTGGAACGAAGCATTCTTTATAAGAGTGTGGAAACCTCTCCTTAACAGATGCGTTTTAGAACCCTAAGACTGATGACGATACATAACGGGCCAAAGCGAACAATATTTGTTAACGGTGAGCTTGGGCGGTTACACAAATGATCGAGGCAATAGCACTTTCTGGCCAAGCCTATTAATCGATCGTAAGATTATCTTGGAAACGTAGCTTGGATTCATATATAAAGAAATTGCAAGGGAACCACTCTGTTCTTACACCAAAGAACCATGGTATATTGAAAATGGGAAAATCAAGGATGAGCAGACAACCTTTTAAGAGAGGAAGGATGGACCATGTGAGTGTGGATGCTGCTCCATGAACCACTCATTGATCTTGATAGATGGTGGTATCAAGGCATTGGAAAGAAGACCAGAACATATTAACTTCAAAAGCCATTGAAAAGATAATTGGTTGGTTTAAGTCAAGAATCTACGAGTATCACTACATATTCAGAGAAAATCATTGTGAGATCCCACGTCGGTAGGAGAGGAGAACGAAATATTCTTTATAAGGGTGTGAAGACCTCTTCCTAGCACACGCGTTTTAAAACCTTGAGGGGAAGCCCAGAAGGGAAAGCCCAAAGAGGACATTATCTGCTAATGGCGGGTTTGGGCTGTTACATATGGTATTAGAGCCAGACACCGAAGAGGCTGAGCACCGAAGGGGGGTGGACACGAGGCGGTGTAACACACAGAAGAAAAAGGGACAACATGAGAGAATAACATTAAGGATGCTGAAAAAGATTAAAAAAACAACTTTAAGTGTTAAAACAGAAGAAAAGAACATAGTGAAATTCTACCAAAAGTTTCTCCCAAGAACTTCTTCGCACGTGTATTCTGTGGAATGAAGAAACCTATGAGATGCAAATATCTGCAAGAAAAAATGTCAAAAACAACCATTTTAAATATTTCACCCAAAACGAGTTTCATATAGGGCAATAGAAAACCGAAAAGACTCTCGACTCACAATAGGATTATCAGGAAGCCTTGGGTTCGTGATAAAAAATTTCTTCTCAATTCGTTCCAATGTGGTAGCCAACTGAATTCCTTGACGTATGTCCCTTTCTCTTGTAGCGATACGATCACCGTCCCTAAGCTTGAAAACAGACGTCTCAACAACTGTCTGTTCTTCACGTTTGACTGCAGATCCTAGAGCACTTTCTTTGAACCTGCATAAGAACAAGGGTCCTGAAATGTGATTCTTATAAACAAAAAGGGTGTGAGAGTACCAAAAGAGTCAGCCTTGAGTAGAATATCAGGCCATTGGTTTAATAGACATGAATATATATGTATATACGGTCGGCATCGTCCTTCCCTCGTTCACTTAACTAATTCGTAATCCTGATTCTATTATTTACTCGTATGAATTGAAATAAGATAGAGCGTTTTTTAGATCTAACCGAGCCTTTTGGTTATCAGCTGTGCTAGTATTCTCATCATCCACAGCCTTGTGCAGAGCATAATCAACACCAGTCGTTTCTGGCTCTTCGTGCTTTCTATCTGCATCATGCCTTTTCGACTGAACGTAAGATCTTAGACTTTTCGCAGCTTCGACCTCAATGGACCTAATTACCTTCTCAGCTTGTACCTCTGTCATGGACATGGACCTCATGGACTTCTCTTTTTCTAGAATATCAAAGATGAGAGAAGTTAAGCAAGCAATCGCTTCCGTTCCAAATCAGAGGAGACGAGCTAACCATCGAGTACTGTTTTATTTCAACATGATTACTTCTTCGTACCTTCTGTGTTTTTGCCAATTTCAACCTGCATTCTGAGAAACACCACAGGAATGTCAGTCAGTGTATCAACTTGCTTAGTAGTAACATTGAACCCAAAATAGCAGCAAAACAAATCAATAAATTAATTGAAAAGCGTAGTTGGTGAAACAGCTCAGATTAAAACAACCAATATAGTGCAGCTGTGGGAACATCTCTACTGACAAACCATTTCAATAGTACCGGTGCTGTTGTGCCACGAGGCACGACCATGGAAGTAATGAAAAAGAAAAAGTTATTTAGTTAGACCATCCGCTCGAGATGTTTGAGTTTCCCTTCTCTAGAGAAGATGAGACACTAAAAATGAAAGTGTTCAGAACGCATACCGAAAAGATACCAATGAAGCCGACCATAAATGACTAGTTCGAAGACCAAATAAGGAACTGCTATTAGAAAATGAAAGAAAAGCAAACTCTCATAGTTCTCCGTCCATCTCTAACTACTTCTTCGTAAGTGAATACAAGAAAAAAGTAGAAATACAGACCCGATAAACTTGATGATGTTGCCATGGGAATCCTTGACAGGCCCAACAGTGAGAAGATTCCAGAAAGGAGTACCATTCTTCTTGTAGTTCAAGAGCTTGCCACAGTAGCTATTCCCCTTTCCGATTGCATCTCGTATTTTTGCTACTTCGTTCTTATCCGTCTCCGGTCCTTGAAGAAAACGGCTGTATAGAACAACATCAACATGAAAAGGGGAAAAAAAACTACTTTTAGCTTTCAGGGAAAGTTCATCTTCATTGGTTTCAACTAAACAGGGTATCAAATAACAAACTTGATATCTATCACATAACAATACTTGATTCATTTCTTACCAGTTCCTTCCAATGAGCTCCTCCAATGTATATCCAGTCATAACCAAGAACCTATCACTGGCAAACACGATGGGGCAATCCGGTTTTGTTGCATCTGAGATAACATACGTCAACGACGATAAATCGCCGATCTTATTCTTCTCTGCAGTCTTTTTTGTCATGGTTGTTTCCAAAAGTTCAGTAAAAGATGACCCAAAGCTACCACTGAAGCTCTTTGTGTATGTCTTTGTTATATCTAAGTCTTCACTTTCAAATGCCATCCACTTTTTAGATACTTTCATGCTGGCAGCAGGACAAAGGGAAGTGTCGGTTGATTTTGCCCCAACCTGATCATGAGTGGCATTACTCACTCCTTTGGAATGGTCATTTCCTAAACTTTCAGGCACTTGAAAGACTTCAATTGGTGTCCTCTTCTCTGTAGGGCTGATTTGATGAGAAGGATATGACAGATTAGACCTTGATGGCTCTTTGGTTTCACTCTTCTCATCCATTTTCTGATCTTTCTCTCTTGCACGTGTACGGAAGACACTGTTGAATCAAACGAGCGAAAGTATGAAACTCGAATCGTACTCAAAGGAAAAGCAAAAAGCGAATGGGAAAAAGCAAGGTGGATACTCATTGTATTCCATTCAATACGGACATGTTGTAACAGCCCAAGCCTACTGCTGGCAGATATTGTCTGTTTTGGTCCGTTACGTATCACCGTCAGCCTTACGATTTTAAAATGCGTTTACTAGGGAGATGTTTCCACACCCTTATAAGGAATGTTTTGTTCCCCTCTCCAACCAATGTGGAATCTCACAATCCACCCCCCTTGGGAGCCCAGCGTCTTCCCTAGAACACAACCCAGTGTATGGCTTTGATACCATTTGTAATAACCCAAGCCCACTGCTAGCAAATATTGTCCGCTTTTACCCGTTACATATCGCCGCCAGCCTCACGGTTTTAAAACACGTCTACTAGAGAGAGGTTTCCACACCCTACAAGGAATGTTTCGTTCCCATCTCCAACTAATGTGGGATCTCACAATCTACCCCATTGGGAGCCCAGTGTCCTCGCTAACATACCGCCCAGTGTCTAGCTCTAATACCATTTGTTACAGCCCATACCCAACACTAACAGATATTGTCCACTTTTACTCGTTACGTATCGCCGTCAGCCTCACGATTTTAAAACGCGTCTACTAGGAAAAAGTTTCCACACCTTTTTAAGAAATGCTTCGTTCCCCTCTCCAACCAATGCGGGATCTCACACATGTACAAAAGGGCAATAGCATTTATAACATCACTACAGCCATATGACAGAAGATACTGCCTCTCTCAACTATCTTCCACTAACAATTGGTTTACCAACAAATAATCACAGAATTCAACAGACTTAGAACAGAACTAATCTGGGACTTCTTCCAATGAGCCCTCTAGACAAGCTCAAGAACACAAAACTTCAAAACAACCATCAGAATGAAAATGAAGAACATAGCAGAAACTGAACTTCTGCAACCATGGATCATCAGCTAGCACAAAAACTTCAGACACCCATTTGAAATCAAGGAACAATGAGAATTAAATACCTTCTTAATATGTTAATGAAAAACAGATAAACAGAACAGGATAAACTCAAACAGGTGCTCACCTGCAAGGAAGAAGCTCCAATGGGGATATTTTGCGCAACAGTGATCTCTTTCTATTACTAAACATCATTTTGCCTGATATACCAGCACTACACACTCGAATGAACAATGTTGGAAGAAGAAGTTTCAGAGTTAATATGAACGAAAAACAGCATAAAAACTTAAGAAAAAACATCACTCCCTACGTTGTTTTCTTTTCTGGGTATGTATGAATGCTAGCTGCGATGCTGGTAGACCTAGTTTTTTCAGAAATTTCAATGGATTTTCCATCACTATCGATAAACCCCATATGAAAAAAGTGGATAAAACAAGCAGTTTCGTTACAAAAATCAAAGGGTCTTGATATTTTCTCACCATATGGAATTTGTCCGGTTCAACTTTTTCATTGATGAACAGAAATATCTGCTCCAGAGAAGACGGCATGAAAGTGAAAGAGGACGACCGTAGGATTATGATATGGCATTGGCGGATTCCAGACCCCATGAAGCTTGCGATGAGTTATCGTTATCTAACGATGAACAAGAGAGGTGGAATTCTGAGTTTCTCTCATTTTCCGGGAAAATTTGGAGGTATCTTCTGAGTTGCCAAACAATAATGATCCATCCATGTAAGGCTATTACGAAGTGTCCCCACCGCCCTCTCCTGCTTTGGGCTTTTAGTTCTTTTTCCCTTTTCTATTGCTTTCAAATGGAATAACCCTTTTAGCTTTCTTGTCCATGACAGAAAAATCTCTTTTGTTTCTTCCTAGTTTTTTTTTTTTTTTTTTTTTTTTTTTTTTTTTTTTTTNNTTTTTTTTTTTTTTTTTTTTTTTTTTTTTTTTTTTTTTTACGTCTGCCTTTAAATGTGCAATTTTGTCGTTCATGTTATTAAATTCTCAATCAAGCACGTATTCTTGTTACGAAAATTAAAAGGAAAAGTCCAAAAAAGACAATATCAAGTGGACTTAACCAGACATCGGACGATGTGTAAACGAAGAGGCTGAACCCCGAATGAGAGGTGGACACGGGGCGGTGTGCCAACAAAGATGCTAAGCCTCAAAAGGGAGTGGATTGGAGGGTCCCACATCAATTGAAGGAGGGAACAAGTTTAACGAGGAGGCTGGATCCCAAAAGGAGTGGAATGTGAGATCTCACATCGGTTGGGAAGAAGAATGAAACATTCTTTACAAGGATGTACCTCTCCCTAGCAAACGCGTTTTAAAAACCTTAAAGAGAAGCTCGAAAAGAAAAGCCCAAAGATGACAATATCTACTGGCATATTTTAGATGAAGTAACTTAGGCACAAATGTTTTAGTTACAGGAAGGCATCCTTTTCGAGCAACTTCAGCACCTCATTTTGGTTGTTTAGCTTAGCAACATCGATCGAAGTCTTTCCATCCATGTTTGTGAGAGTACTGCACAGAGACAAGGAGGTGGAGAAACAGGTAAGTGCATTGTTTGAGATTCGAATCACTCCACAAACAAGATCGATCATGTCTAGCCTGAATGATTCTTGTTGATCAAATATTTCCATGCAAGAACACTTGTTTGAGATTCGAATCACTCCACAAGCAAGAGTGATCATGTTGAGCTTAATGATTCTAGGTGCAACCTAAACTACATATAATTTCAAAGAAACTTAGCCATTGGCTAAAGAAAAACCCAAATGCTTCTTTCACTATATTTTCCAAGTCTACTTACAAATAACATACATGACTTTATATAGCCTCAAAATGAAACTATTAAATTGTGATCCAGCCAAAATTTATAACATGAAACTTCATTCTGCTTCAATGTGGCATGAATTGAAATAGTTTTTGATAATTCCAACAATATTTTCTTTACATCTTCATTGAAGTATATTGTATGATTGATGTCTCTTTGTTTATATTAGTTTTAGAACTGATCTTAGTGTTACAAGGCCAATCAAATGCTACCCAAATGGTCAAGAAGTACCGAACAACGAGACGAACTTCAAATGAGCGAACTTTCTCAGTGAAGATGAGGCTAGGCCCCAGTTATGCTCACGTGAAGTTTTGAACCGAAGTGCGACAATAATTCCAATACAACAGTTGCCCACAAGATATGTGGATAACAGAATTCTGGTCTCGAGACCGACTTCTTCAACCTCGTTTCAAAAAACAAATGGGAACAACGATTTATGAATCAAGCCCCCATCTTGTCCCTTACACAAAGTACTGAAAAAACGTAAAGATCGAATGATTTATGAGTCAAATTGAAGCAGTAGTAATCGAGTAAAAGAGCCATGAACTTCAGTATATGAACATGAATCTTAGCGTAGACACGACAAATTTCATATTCAATTGCTTACTGAACAATACTAGAACTATATAAACAAACAGTATATAGTCATCGCACACCGCGACACCATAATTTAGCTGTTTTCCAGACAGAAGCTCCTTGTTACCACTCGAAGCCATGAGAATAACTGTATACAAATAAGGAAGAACGAAAATAAAATCCAATTCTGAATCCAAATTTCACAATGTGATATAAACTGATCAAACACAGTATCCATATCCGATGATCAACATCCCACAGCATAAAAGAATTGATAACCCCTCCGCTTAAAGTTAATAAAAAAGAGTAAACAAATTAACCACAAATTAGAAGTCGAGATTGAGAGATTCAGACCTGATCCAGACGCGAGAAGATTCAAGGAAAGAACGAGATGGATAGATCACGCTCTGTATGGTCTCATTATCTACTAGAAAGTACAATTAATTTATGTTAATTCGCGTTTGTTATAATAAATTCTATTTTTTTTTTTCGCTTTTTGTTGTTTGGATTTTGTGAGGTGCGGCGCCGTCGGTGAGGGGCAAAATTGGAATTTCGAGTTAATGACGTGAAGAACTCAATAGAATTCATAATCCAAACAAATACTCTATTTCTGAGGTTTAGTTAAATTATTAGACTTTTTATTTATTTATTTATTATTAAAAATTATATTTATTCACGTTAGAACATTAATAAATAAAATATCATAAAAAATTTAAATAAATATAAATAATTTAATTGATAATTCAAATATTTATATACTATAAAATAAATAAATAAAAATGTTAATTTTTTTTTTTTTTAATTAAACTCAACCAAAATTGACCTTTTGCGTTCATTATTAATAGTTTATTTTATAAAAAAAAAAAAAAAAAAGAATTATTAAAATTGTTCTAACGATTAATTTGCGTTCGAAATAAAAATGGTATTTTTAGTACAAAATTAAAATGGTTTGGAATCGAGATTGTCACCTTCATTGTCTGCATAAAGAACAATTTTTCGAGGGAAAACGGAATTGTTCTTCATCTCGAATTGAGGAAGAAATTCAGTCGTTCTCATTCGTTGTGTTGATTGAGCACTCAAGATTCTGAAAGATTAGGGTTCGTAAATGTGCCGGAAGACGGTGAGGACCAAGAGTCGCCGTGGCGGGAAGTCCAGGCTTTCCCGGCGTTCCGCCGCTTCTACTCCGCCACCTGTGGCGTCTCCCTCCTTCTCTGACCAGGTTCGTATTCATTTCTCTTTCTTTTTAGCAATGGAGCCGTTTTCTTTTTCTTCTCGCAAAGCAAGTCGTTTCGTTGTTCCGTTGCTCTTCGCGACTGAAACTGAACTGTGATCGACGAGGACGTCGTTTGTTACTTGCTTGGATTTTGCTGAGCAAATGTTTGATAGACCTAATCTTTAGTGTTAACTTGATTTTTCCTAATACAAATTCGAAGAAAGGGAAGAGAATGTTTGCTGAAAAAACGATGGATTTGTATCTGGTCAGGATGCGCCGAATGCAGAAGGCAACACGCCGAATGATGGATTTGTATCTTGTAAGGATGTGCTGAATGCAGAAGACAACACTGTTTATGAGGCATCGAGGAATGAAACTAATGATGTGTTGGATAATATAGATTGCTTTCAGAAAGACACTTGTATTAGATGCGACAAGAGTGGTGATCTATTGGTTTGTACTGAAATTGGATGTCCAATTGCTCTTCATGAGCTCTGTATGTCATGTGAACCTTCGTTCGATGAAGAAGGGCGCTTCTATTGTCCTTATTGTTCATATAAAAGAGCTTTGGTTCGTGTAAACGAATCGAGGAGAAATGCTATGGTGGCGAAGAGAGCGTTGTCTAATTTCGTTGATACCAGGATGGTTGGTGGTGGCAATTTGCTGCAGATAGGAGAGGCAGGTAAGAAGAAAGCATCTAATGTTTCAACTCGTGGAGTGGATGCGAACCAGCCTAATCATGGAAGTCGTTGGGGCAACGATAGCTCACGAGATCAGGATACGCAGGTCGGGCAAAATCAGAGTAATGAAAGGGAAGACCATGTGAGAATAGCAAGAGATGTTCAAGCATCGTCGACGGTGGGGGTTATTGGCGAAAATCATGATGGTCCTATTGTGTCTAATATTAGCAAGGGCGTTTATTCAACTCCTGAAGTTCATCCGTGTGAGGATTCGATGAATGAAGAGGAAACTCGTGAGGCTGACACATTAGGAACACATCAGGTAGAAAGTTTAGAAGATGAAGATGGGGAAATGATGGACGAAGAAAACTTAAGGTCAACCGATAACCTTCAGGATGATGAAATTGCGAAGGATCGAGGTCAACCAGCAACTACTAGTGCATATCGTGATGGGGAGACTGCTCAAGAACCTCAAGAACAAGACAAAGATGATGGTGGAGAACAAATCCATCCCAACAACGAAGGGATGTTTGAAGATACCGGTCTTGCATCTGGAAATAACGATTTGAAGGATGAAACGATCATGAAGAAAAAGCGCTTTAAAATCAAAGCTAACAGAAGATCAAACCGACAGAAATTTAATTCTCCGAGAAAGTCGTTGCGTTTACAAACTTCAAGTCCTGGGAAAGATCATGCTACCAAAATTGAGAAAGCTTCTGCATCCAGGAATTTAAGGATGCAACCAGCCTCTCGTAATCAATTGTAAGTCTGTTTATAGGCTAACATTCAATTTCTACATTACTGGATTGCAGTGCATTGCAGGTGTTTTTCAGCAGTTTCTGATTATAAAAGTAATTACAACTAACTATCATTTTCTGATTTGCAGCAAAAGCTTTGATTTTCATGGCGGGAAGCGTAAGAGAATGCGTTGGTCCACTGAAGAGGAGGAAATGTTGAAGGTACCAATTCATCAGTTGATTAATTAAGATGTTTTGGACTTTTAGCATCTTTAATTGTTATTAGATGTAATGGTCCAAGCCCACCGCTA
Source organism: Cucurbita pepo subsp. pepo (assembly GCF_002806865.2). Taxonomy (NCBI): domain Eukaryota; kingdom Viridiplantae; phylum Streptophyta; class Magnoliopsida; order Cucurbitales; family Cucurbitaceae; genus Cucurbita; species Cucurbita pepo. Next base: position 7,310,580 of record NC_036652.1, read on the forward strand.
GCCGATATTGTCCTCTTTGGGCTTTCCCTCTCGGGCTTCCCCTCAAGGTTTTTAAAACGCGTCTGCTAGGGAGAGGTTTTCACACCCTTTTCGTTCTCCTCCCCAACCAATGTGGGATCTCACCATCCACCCCCCTTCAAGGTCCAGCATCCTTGTTGGCACTCGTTTCTTTCTCCAATCGATGTGGGACCCCACCAAATCCACCTCCCTTCGGGGCCCAGTGTCCTTACTGGCACATCGCCTCGCGTCTACCCCCTTTGGGGAACAACCTACTCGCTGACACATCACCCGGTGTCTGGCTCTGATACCATTTGTAACGGCTCAGGCCCACCTCTAGCAGATATTGTTCTTTTTGGGCTTCCCCTCAAGGTTTTTAAAACGCATCTGCTAGGGAGATGTTTCCACACCCTTATAAAGAGTGTTTCGTTCTTCTCCCCAACTGATGTGGGATCTCACGTTAGATTTCATCTTTCAGACTAGAATCAACCGATAGTGATATCTGTTCCTATGTGTGATCCAATTGTTCTTGTTTTTATTTATTTTTCATTATTAAATCTCAGTCCCAAAATGATTAGATCATGCAGAAGGGGACGAGAAATATTTGAACGCACCTGGCATGATTCTTAGAATGGAAAATTAAGTTCTCATCTGAATGTTAGCAAAGCTGGTTGACATGATCTACCATGTAGAAAAGTTTTCCTGCGATTTCTCTTACAGTAGAAGAATTTTCAAGTTCATACTCCTCCATTCTCTCGATTCATTCGTGTCGTTTACTAATATCTGCAAACTCTCTTCCGAATCTGCATCGAAAGATGCCCTTGATTATGCATCTTGTCTCATTTTTGAATCCTACTAAGGTCAAAGGACAATGAAAGTAGCTCATATTGGTCATGAGAAGAGATGACCAAATACTAAACGTTTTTTTCTAATCATTATTTGTTTCTTCCTTATGCTAACTAAAACTACTTTTTTCAGGAAGGAGTTCATAGATTCTCTTCTACAGACAGTAAAAATGTTCCTTGGAAGAAAATTTTGGAATTCGGTCATCACGTATTCGATAACACTCGTACCCCGGTGGACCTAAAAGATAAATGGAGAAACATTCTAGCCAAATAGTCTTACGAAAAGGTAACTTCTATAATGTCTATAGCAAGTTAATGGATGTGTTATTATGTTTCAATTTTTCTTTTGGGTCATGTCCTCTTTGTAAGCGGCGGGTTGCTAACTTTTCTTATATGTGCTCAAAGTATGAACACATCTATTACTTCGGTTCTTGCACTTATAAAACATCTATCCTCTGTCTTTGTTTGCAAAATTGGAACATAACTTTTTTTCTAGAATAATATGCGTTTCAAAAGTAAGATTAAAATAGACCAAAGTTAAAAGTACAAGAACCGAAGTAAGTATTTCAAAAGTCGAGAATTAAATGAAACATAATCTCTTCATCAATTAGTTTTGTGTACTCTTAGTGTTAGCGTAGAACGACATTTAAGTGCTTAAAAACACTTTTTAAAAAATTTAAAAAGTCATTTCGACTTTTAAGTGCTTAAAAACACTTTTTAAAAAATTTAAAAAGTCATTTCAAACATGCTTAGATCTTTCGTAAAGTTCTTGAAGACCACATTCGTTTAGATTGATTTTTTAGGTTGGTTTTGTTTGATTATGCAGGGCCAACAATGCCAACTCTCTTGTGGGAGAAAAGTACGTCGGAGTTGTTTTGACGTTTTATTTATATACTTATCGATTTCTTAGTTTGTGTTATCTCGAGATTGTTAGCATATCATATCATATCATTGTAAATTATGGAATAACTTAGACGTTCTTTTAGTCTAATGAAGAAGTGAAAAGTATTTAATGAGTCCTAAACTTGATTTTATTTTTTTATTTCTAATTATCTATTATAAAATTAAATTCATTTATTTATTAAAAAGGTTTACATTTTTAACCATTTTTAAGAGAATGAACAACACAGACACTTACACACGTGAATTTAGAGCTACTGATTTTTTAGTTTGGGGTTATTTTTTTATGCTTGAAAGGCTCATAGATATATTTACTTATTAAATGCGATAAACATAAATGAACGATAATCGATAAGAAAACTCCGAAAAGAATGATATTCAAAAAGTGAGCTGTTATTGTTCTTAATAGGTGATTATTTTGAAGGAAATGGGGTACAATGGGGGGAAATGAAGAGAAAGAAGGAAGGTAATGAAATGATGGAGTGCAGAAGAAGAGGGGAGGAACATTTACAGCATAAGTTAAAAGTAGAACAGTGCCTAATGGTTGGGACTGTGGAGTGGGGATTCTCTTCCCTAATCTCTGCATTTACTACCAAATGGAACGGTAACCAAAACTGAGGAAGAGACTGAGAGATAGATAGAGAGAGAGAGAGAGAGAGAGAGAGAGAGAGGCACCAGTTCAATGAAAAACATGTCTGCTCTGTTCTGTTCTGTTCTGTTCTCTCTTTAGATAACAGTGCCACTGGGAATCAAAGCATCCTTGATTACTGTCACGATCCCACTCTTTATGAAGTACCCGTCTGTCTCCCTTGCTGCTTCTTGCACGCCGTCTCCGTTCACGATCTGCGATGAATATCAATCGGCTAGTTAGAAAATTATATCTCAATTCATTTCAACTCATCGAGACTTAATCAGATGTCGAATCAATTATATCACAATTCATTCGTACCCAACTCATCGACACTCAACCAGATGTCGAGACAATTATATCACAATTCATTCATAACCAACTCATCGACCCTCTGGTTCTCAATAAATACTACTAATCTTTGAAATTTAAAATTTTCGTGTGTTTACCTGATTATATCTCTAAATCTAAACAATATTTTACATGGTCGTGGTGGTTATATTATCAAACTCAGTTGATTTCAAGTAGGTTTAGGCAAGTTTAAGTGTTTGGTGTTGTGAAAGAAAAAAAACATAATTAGTGTAAAGATGGAGAATTATTAGACACATAACTAAAAGTTCATACAATAATTTTTAATATATAGATTAAAAAAAAAAAAAGACCAAACGTGTGCGGCCATGTGAAGCTGATTTGAAACAGATTTATTCCCACCGTCAAAACTACTTAAGAGAGNTGAACTCATTTCTTGTCTATTTGTCTTTGTTCCTTCTAAATGGAAGGAGTGGATTTGATTGAGAGTAAAAAGATAATGGAAATCGACCCCACCCCGAAAATGCATGATAAGATATAATAACATAAATGTAAAAGATGAAATGAAAGCAAACAAAAGTTGACATGACAAACCTTGACATTTTCCCCGATGCGAGCATTTTTGTCAATGATAGCTCTCTTGATGTGGGAGTTTCTGCCAATGCCAATTGGTACACTGCCCTTTGCCGCCAATAACCTACGGTCGGCGTCCGTCTGAGGAGCACCACCACAAGGAAACAACAAATCAGTATATGCTCTACACCCCTAAATTTATCTCCTCCTCAACAAAGGAGTGAGACAGAACACTGCAACTACAAGTCATTTGGAATGGCTCTCTATTCTAAGATATAGCTTTACGTTAGTTTCCAATGGTAACATTAACAATTAAAGGTAGTTTTTCAGCATTTTCTCGATGTTTAAGTATCTAAAAGTACTTTGAAGAGAGCTCAAAGCTATAAACTCATGATGAACAAGGTTATTATTAGCTACAGACCTCATAGTAATCTGCACCCATCAATAACGTGTCTTCTATGATTGCACCTTCGGATATGCAAGATCGGAGGCCAACGACAGAATGATGAATCTTGCAGTTCTGAGGAGAAATAAAAAAGGGGTTATTTCAACAATGGAAAGGGGAAGGAATAATGCAGTCGAGACAAGGTAACAACACCATCTTAGCATAGCAAAGAGCTACTTTGCTCGTAAAGAAGTTACCTTTATGACACAGCCCTCACCAATAACACTGTCAGTGATATCAGCATCGAGCATTTTCGATGGCGGCAAGTACCGAGGTTGGGTGTAGATTGGAGACGAACGATCATAGAAGCTGCAATTGGGTGTTTCGTGTATCAAATAAACACATGATAACTTAACAATTCATTGGTAAAAGATGGGAGAAAACGAGTCCAATCTAATCAAATATTACCTAAAATCTGGTACTGGCTTCTTTGTGATCCCCAGATTTGCATTGTAAAAGGCTTCAATGGTACCAATATCTTCCCAGTAGCCATCGTACAAGTAAGCTTGCACCTACAAAGTCAAATCAATATCTTTAATATAGAAATCGCAGCCCTTACGAGCTCTGAAGCCATCGTTCTCCAGCAAACCAAGAGTAATCAAATGTGACATGAGTTCAAGATCAGCACTCATTCATCTACTACTATGCCTTTTTTTCTTTTAATTTCTATTATTTTCTTTAATCGAAGCAGAAAATATTTGTAACAGCTCAAGCTCACCACTAGCCGATATAAGATCTAGGAAAAACGTGTTACTAGGGAAAGGTTTTTTTCATACCCTACCGATGTAAGATCTTAAACATGTATTGACTAGAGTTTGCATCAGACAACTCGATTGTCAAGGCCACCGTTGTTTGGTACTTTCCACTAACGAATTCTATGATATATTTGGACAATACTTTCATCAATGTAGATATGACCTATATTTATGGTGCATAAAATCATTATATCCATACCCTCATTCCAATGGAAGTTGCACCAGGAATAACTTCACTACCAAAATCATTTGCTCCGGGAAATTTTTCTCTTAGAAGATTCAGCATCACATCCTTACTGATAACGTAAATACCCATGCTGGCTATGAAAGGCATCTCTTTCGCTCTCTCATCATCAAGACCCAAAATAGTAGTATCAACCTGTAAGAAAGAAAACAGGATTTTTTTTTTCTGCTTTAGACTAACCCATCTAACAAGAACATCTTATGAATCAAGACATAGGAGAACAGTTTATTATGATAAAAAGAATTGGAGTTTGGATTCACCTGCATTGCTTTCAATTGGTCTCCTTTTGGTTTCTCTGCAAACTCAATTATCCGTCCCTCTTCATCAATTTTCATCAGACCAAATGCAGTAGCACGGCTTTCATCCATGGGAAGTGCAGCTACAGTGATATCTGCATCAGTCTCCCTGTGTGCTTGAATAAATCTCTCGTAATCCATTCGGTACAAATGATCGCCAGCAAGAACTAGATACTCCAAAACATTGTGTTCTTCAAATAGCCACAAATACTGCCTAACCGCATCAGCTGTTCCCTGCAGGTTTCAATGCCAAACATTTATGAGATAAGACGGAGTATATCAGATCAAGACAAACTTCAAGAAAATGCATTAGGAAATTGGAAGTGTTAAGACAGAGTATATCACAAGATCAATGTTCTGAACAAAATGGAAGGTTTCAGTGATTCCAATTTTCGCATGAATTATGAAAGAATAAACCTAATTTTAATTCCATCACCTGGAACCAATTTGGATTCTCCGGACTCTGCTGGGCCGCAAGAACCTCAACGAATCCTTCGTTCTTGTAACCACCCATGTTACTCGCATAAGCTCGGGAAAGATGACGATTAAGAGACGCAGAATTGAATTGCGTTAGAACATAAATCTTGGAAATGTTGCTGTTGAGACAATTGCTAACAGGAATGTCAATCAGCCTGTAGTTTGCTCCAAGAGGAACAGCAGGCTTCGCCCGCTTCTTAGTGAGCGGATAGAGCCGCGTTCCAGCACCACCTCCCAGAATAATCCCAAGCACACTCTAACCACACAAAAACAGATAACAGACGCCATTAAATCACCATCCATTCGAAAAACAAATCGCAGCGGCTCAATACAGGAAATCAAACGAAATAAACTCCGCGAACGCATCAAGTACAATAGGCAATAAAACTATTCGATTCCAATCAATTAACGCATTCAGAGAACAACACAAAGAAACAAGAATACCAACCCGGCTAGCATCGGGATCGAGGCAAGTCTGAGAGTTCTTGGAATCAGAAACCGCTTTCGGAGAGACGATCAAAGGAGCCGCTCTACCACCAGAAAAACGTCGTGATCCCAAAGCAGAAGCTCTAAAATCAATCTTGTCACCAGAAATGAGAGACGCACCGAACGAGAGGCTTCGAACACTGCTTCCCCTTACACGGTTAGAACCGCCGTTCGACGACGAAGACCCCGACGTCGTCGAAACTCTGAGAACTCCACCGGCAGCAATAGAAGACGCCATTGGAGAATCAATCCAAATTCACAAAGCGAAATCCGGTTTCTTCACCGATCAGACAGTGGCCGGGAAAAACAAAAAACTAGAGATTAGCTCGCAGCTCAACTGCCGAATGAGGGAACCGCTTTGCCACTGATATTTGATGTGGTCTCAGTGTCGATTTTACCCTTCATATTTCCACTTTATTACGTCGTTTACCCTCGGTTTTCTAGACGCAGAACGTGGTCCTGATAGGGGCAATATGGGGAAAAAGAAAATTCGAGCGGTTCCCCAATAAAATTAAAAGGAAATTAATATTATTTCTAATTTTATGAGATTTGAGTGGACGTGGATTCACGGATCTATCCATAAGTCACATGGACTCTTCCTTTTTCAGATTTTTTGGGAACGGTTTCATTCTAATATTTTTTAATTAAATTAAATTAAACTAATATTCCACGTGTCAACCATAAACTAGCTCTAACCCGACTCCTACCCAGTGTGAGCTCTTGTTGTTACTCTCTTTCTTGCATATTACGTCTCTCTCAAAAATCTCTCTCTGCCCTCTTTTTCTAAAACTTTCTTCTTAAACCGAGGCCAGAGGCTCGAGCATACCTCGCTTGGCCGTAAGCAACGTAAGAACGAATTGACTTAGCTCACTTGTTGTTGGAAAGTGAGTGCCGCACAATCGCAAGTCCGCTGCCATCAAGATGCATCCAACCGAACCCAATTGTTCGATTGTAATTCGAGCAACCCTTGTTCAATAATGAACTCACCTGAACCATAAATTATCAGGTTGAGGATTGAACCAAATCATTAGGCTCAGGATTGAACCAAATTATTCTATTGAGTACACTTCATTAAATAACGAACCCAGCTCAACCATATATCATTAGGGTGAGGATCGGACCAAATTATTCGACTCGAGTAACTCTTATTAAATAATGAACCCAACTCAACCATAAATTATAAGTGGAGGTTCGAACCAAAGTTTGGACTCGAGTAACCCTTAATAAATAAATTAGCCCGAATTCAACACGAAAATGTCCAAACCGAGCTAAAATAAAAATAAATGTTATTTTCCATAAAATAGAAAAATTAATTACTAAACTAAAAAAGGAAATGTAATATTAAAGCAAAATAAATAATTCGAAAATACATTTTAAGATGAAAATTGAAGCACAATAAATTATTCCACACACATTCTGAAGGTACACTGCACCTCATAAATTAATAAAAAAAAATTATATTAAATTATGATTAAATTAGCACCGTCAATTTCCTTTTATGAAAATTTTAAAATTCGGAAACATAGTTTAGGTGGGCCCAAGGATCAGGAACGCCGTTGAACTCGAAGTGATGACCATATCGTTTCCGTACACTGGCCCACACCTGATTATTTCCCTGCTACCCTCCAAATATTTGGTTTGTACCTTTACCAATCTCGAGGAGGCTTATTTTACATGCTTCCAAAAACTCTAAGTGTACGCATTCATATCTTAATTAATTAAAAGTTAAATTACTATTATTTTGTTTAAATTTTTAAATGCAATTTGTACCGACAAATTTGGCTTTGACACGACCCATGAAACTTCTTCACGAAAAATATCACCAAAACCGTCATGGCTCAATCATGTATAAGTCGTAGCAAGACATGATTCAAAGATGAGCCAGTCAATAGGGCATGACTTTTTCTTCTCGGCTTCGCTCATTCACCTATTGGTCTCCATTGCCTGAACCTATTTATTCTTTCTCTCAAACTTATTGGTCTCCCTGTTTCAAATTGATTAGAAGCATACAAATGTCCCAGTTGTTTTCCCTCACTGTATCAATCATTATTACAAAAGACGAAGGTCGAGCATGAGCCAAACAACCCAAAAGAGCGGAAAGAGGACTCAAGCTAAAGCCATCGTCTACATGTCGAGGTGTCGAGCTAAAATAAAGAAACTAAGCCAACGAATTGAATCGTGGACGTGTTTGAATCGACTTTCTTTAGCTTTCGACTAGACTGCCATTACCACAATAGGGCTTCTTACATGGTGCTTACCATCAGACCATATCAAATCACCATATACATAATTCTTCTTCCTTCCTACATTCCCTTCCTTGACTTTCATGAGAACTTTGAAGCTCAGCTCTTCACCCAATCTTGTGAAGCTCAACTTCTTTGGCTTAACCGAAACCGATATCCCAGCTGGTTTTCTTATCTCGGCTTTGTACGTTCCGGGAGAACCGACGTTCTTGAGTCTTCGAGTAATTGTGATCGATCTCGAGAGGTTAGGGACAGTGATTGAAGGATAGTTGAGATTTGTAAGACTAATAGGCTCCGAGCAATTGAAGGGGCCATTGGAGAACTGTGATAGTTGAGCTTTGTTGTATCCTAAGGCACATAGAAATGACAGATATTCATTAACCGTTATGTCATAGACCAAGCCAGGATCTGTAGCTCTATTTGGATGGATGTGTCCTGCTCCATAGTTGAATGGCGTGGCCACAGAGTAGGAAGCATTGAGGAGCGGCTTGAAGTTGTTGTCTAAGGTGCTTGCTGTGAAAAATAGAAGCTAATAAGAAAGACGCTAAAATGTCACACTTTTACTTCTAACTTGTCCGTTTAGTTTCCATTTGGTCCTTAAATTTTCAAAATATTACATTTTTACCCTCAGCTCGTGAGCTTTCACCAATGCTCACTTTTAACCAAAGCTAACACCAATGACCAAAAAAACGAGAATTAGTACAAACTCGAAGTAAAAGTGTCAAATCTAGAAACTTAGGGCAGTGTTCGTGAGTTTTCACCAACGCTCACTTTTAATCAAAGCTAACACTAATGACCAAGAATGAGAATTAGTACAAACTTGAGGTAAAAGTGTCAAATCTAGAAACTTAGGACCCAAATGGAAACTAAACTCAAAACTCGAGGATAAAAAAGATGCAATATTTTGAAATCTATGACTAAACGGAAACTAAACTAAAAAATTATGGTAAAAATGTAACTTTTTGAAACGTTAGGACCAAATGGAAACTAAACTCAGAGTAACGAATATAAGAACATGGAAAATATAGTCGAAACATAAGGACCGATTATTTGTTTTCAAAGATTCGTGGCAAAGAAAATACCGAGGGCGTTGAATTGTTTTACCCGTGGTCATGATTGCAGATTTAATAGCGGCAGGACTCCAGTGAGGGTAAAGAGTTCTAAGGAGACCCGCTATACCAGAAACATGAGGGCATGACATGGAAGTTCCTGATACCGAGTTAAAAGCAACCCGACGCTTATCATATTCTTGATTGGTAGGTCCTTCTGCTCCAGTATAAGCAGCTATAACACTCAGCCCAGGTGCTGTAACATCAGGCTGCCCACACAAAAATCACCCAACAATCATTATAGCCCCGTTTGATATCCATTTGACTTAAAAAATTAAGTTTATAAACAATAAGTTTCTATTTGGATGAATACCATTATAAAGAAGTGTGAGAAACCAGACACGTATTTTATGAACTAAATGAGTATCAAATGGAGCCTAAAAGACAACCTTTAAGATCTCTGGAGTAATAGTGCTTGGTCCAACTGATGAAAATGCTGCCATAAATGGAGCTGGCCTTATACCTAATTGAGTTGTAGCTCCTGTGATGTAAGCCTGAGGGAACCTGTTCACAATTTAAAGGTTTCAATTACTTTATGGTGATGTACATAATAGACCATGTGCAGGGTGTCACGGTCAGGTTCGTTTAGGGTGTGTTGCTTGTAGCCACATGTCCATGTCATGCCGAACCCTTTACTTAATTTCATGTTGTATTGCCTTACTATTGTATTTCCTATTTGTACGACTACTCGGCGAAGTCATGTCTAGGCCATTTGTACTATAGGGAGGGTGTGACTAGTTGTCAACTCCTCCCCCTGATTTTGTATGACCGTTCGGCGGAACCACGTCTAGGCCTGCCAGATCTGAATCGCCTCAAAATGTATTATAAGGGGATGCGACTAGTTGTCAAATTCTTCCTATCCAGAAAGTTATATGTTATTAAGCCGTTGTGTTGCCTTTTGCTTATAGCTATAAAACGTTGCTTTTAAAATCTTCTCTCTTTCTTACTTTCAAACTCGCTTTCAAAAATCTCTCTATCCCCGTTTTCTAAAACCTTGTTCTCAAATGGGGCCAAAGGCTCAAGCATACATTACCCAGCCGTAGGCGACACGAATACAAATTGGCTTGACTCACTTGGTGTTGGGAGTGAGTGTTGCACAATCGCAAAGTCCGTTGTCAAGAAAAGAGCGATTGTGATACAGGACAGTCATACGGTCCAAACAACTCAAATGTTGTTTGCCGTTGTGCTTAATTTAGGACCGGTTTGGATTGACATTCCAAATGTTTGAAAATGTTTTTAAGCATTTAGAAAGTTAATCTAAACATGCTTGTTACTGTTATAGAAGCAACTTACTTGGTTGAATTGATGTATGCAAAAACTGCAACGCCATCAGTGAAGTTGATGTGCGAGGCTGGAAGAACATGTGGGTCAGCAAGGATTTCATTCCCACTGAGCTCATTGTTGGCGAGAATCATACCCACAGCACCAGCCAACATTGCTTGCTCGCCCTTGTCCACTCTTGCATTATCACCACGAAGGCAGACAAGGATCTTTCCCTTCGCCTTCTTAGGATCAAGCGTACCAGCTTTACACAATTGACTGAAATGTTCAATAAATCAGAGCCAATTACTATGAACACTTAGAAATTCAATCTAAAAAGACCCTAAACACAACAATTCTAAGGTAATTTCAATAGCTAAGACAGAGCAGAAAATTATTGTTCTATGTTCTTACGCTTCATGAGCTGATGCATTGGCCAATCTAACATCTGCAGCACTCATGAGTGGATAGAACTTCCTGCTTGGCAAACCTTCAGGGGTTAGGCTTTCGCCCTACAAAACATTGTGTTCTTCGTTAGACAAATTGCACCATTGATAAACTTTCAAGTTTGTATCAAGTAGATCCTAAACTTTCGATTTTATGGAAGTCCTTATACGGTTGAGGATTGTTGGGAGGGAATGATCATGGATTTATAAGTAAGGAATACTATCTCCATTGATATGAGGTCTTTTGAGAGCTTATGCTCAAAGTGGACAACATCATACCATTATGGCGAGTCGTGATTCCTAACATGGTATCAGAGTCATGCCCTTAACTTAGTCCTGTCAACAAAATCCTTAAATGTCGAACAAAGAAGTTGGGACCCTCAAAGGTGTAGTAAAAAGTGACTCAAGTGTTGAACAAAGGGTGTACTTTGTTCGAGGGCTCCAGAGAAAGGAGTCGAGCCTCAATTAAGGGGAGGCTGTTCGAGGGCTCCATAGATCTCAGGGGAGACTCTATGGTGTACTTCGATCAAGGGGAGGATTGTTGGGAGGGAGTCCCAAGTTGACTAATCAAGGGGATGATCATGAGTTTATAAGGAAGGAATACATCTCCGTGGTATGAGTCCTTTTGAGGAAACCAAAGCCAAAGCCACAAGAAGTTATGCTCAAAGTAGTCAACGAGGATGATCATGAGTTTATAAGGAAGGAATACATCTCCGTGGTATGAGTCCTTTTTGAGGAAACCAAAGCCAAACACAATAAGTTATGCTCAAAGTAGACAATATCATATCATTGCAGAGAGTCGTGATTCCTAACATATAATTCTTATAATCGATCATTGGCTTGTTTGACAACTTTTGAAGTTCATGAAATTGAAAGTTTAACGATTGGTTAGGTATAAAATTCAAGTTTATGCACAAAAGATTTTGTAATTTAACCTATGTTTCAAATCTGTTGTGGTTTGAAATTCCTTTCATAGCATAAATGTTGCATCAAACTTCATTTCCTCTCTACATAATTTCAAGAACAAGTTGCACTAACCTCAATCTGCTTCTTGTTCCCAAGAACGACGCGACTAGGGAACTTCCTGTCCATGGTGCTGGCTCCAACGGTGATCTGCCAGGGCGCAATATTCGTCACGGAACCGGCTGTCGGTCCCGAATTTCCGGCAGAGCAAATCACCACAATCCCGTGCTTCACGGCGTGGAATGATCCAATCGCAACACTATCGTTAAACAACGGATTCGGATCTCCTCCAAGCGACACCGACAACACATCGACGCCATCGTGGATCGCCACATCAAACGCCGCCAATATATCGGCATCGAAGCACTCATTCCCAGCCGCTGGAGGCCAGCAGACCTTGTAAGCGGCCACCCGAGCCCTAGGCGATCCGCCCTTGGCAATGCCCTTTCCCAAGCCGAAAACACTAGCTCCGGCGACGAAGTTACCGCCCGCCGTCGATAAGGTATGAGAACCATGCCCTTCATTATCCCTCGGCGAATTGAACGAAGAATTTAGATGACCGACAACGGATTTGTAGCCTTTGTTGAAGTATCTTGCTCCGATTAGTTTCCTTGAGATTAAATTACCACCAAATTTACAGAAATTTCAGAGAATATCAAGAAAGTGCATGCGCATAAACTATGAAATAATTCAAATCCTTTGAGGCCGACAGCCATATGCAACGAGCAAAAGCCGACAATATCACTACTAGCAGTGAGCTGTTAAGTGATACCAAAACTAGATACTGATTGGTGTGTCAACGAGGACGTTGAACCCGTTTTAAAATCGTAATGGTTTAAAATTTTTGAAAATCGAACAACTCAAGCGAGTTTGAACTGTGCTTGGTCGAGTTTGTTCGCTAACTGACCCCACACTAATTTTATATATAAAATTAATATTTTAGATTGAAAATAAATATTATATATATATATATATATAGATAAAAAGTAAAAAAGGGAAGAGAGAATAAAAAATAAAAATATTATTCTTATGGGCATAATTGAAAAGAAGATATACTCGACTATATCTTTTCTAAAGTCGATTTGAATATTCCCAATTTCGTCTCGATATTGGTAGGTCCTACTTAAACTAATTCTAGACAAACTTTTACCTTTGAAAAAAACGGGTAGACTTCTTTATTGTTAAGTTACGCTCGTGTTCGGGTGTTGGTAGGTTTTGTATTGAGGAATTAATTTATAATTAGAATTTGCTTTTTTTAAAGTCCCGAGAACTGTGATATAAGTAGAGAGAAAGTTCTGTAAATAGAGCGTTAAGTACATATCTGATCTCCATATCGAGATTTATATTTAGTTCTAGGCTCTTTTTTTTTTTTTTTTTTTTTAAATGGACAACGGGAGTAAAAATAATTAGAATCGAAAATTCTGATATACTCGACTTTGAACTCTAAATAAGATAAAATATAAAAGCTAAGATATTAATATATGAACGTCGCTCGGGACGTAGGTCGGAATCTCTACTCCGCTATTTAAATTAAAAATTAAAAAAAATGAAGAGAGGGAAAGAGAAAGTACCTATTGCAATGGAAAGAAGGATCGTTCTGGTTTTGGCATATTCCTCTCCACCTTTGGGGAATTGGTCCCAAATCATCGTGATCACTAAAGCTCTTTGATTCCGGCCATACCCCTGTTGAAATTCCATGCCCAAAATGACCAAAATACCCCTTAGTCCAATTATATCAATCACCGGTCTAACAATAAATAAGTTATTATTACTCGTTTTAAAATTTATTTTATTTTAGTCTCTATATTTTTAAAAAATTTAAATTTAACACCGATACTTTCGATAATTTTTTAGTAAAATATTTTTTAACACTCTTAAAATTATTATATAGACCTGCTTTCAATGTCGGTTTTGAAGTTTTTAACATCATCAACTATCACTGGAGACTCAATTATCGTCTCGAGGTTACTATCGTCGTCTTGATTGGTTAAAGTCTTTCGCTTTACTTTTGCCCAATTTTCCGTTCGTTGGAATCTACATTCTCTTACTTTTCTTTATTCTATCTTTCATGCTCGTTCTCGAGCTTCTTCAAATTTCAAGTATATTTTTATTAATTTAATTTATTTAAAATATAAAAATAATTTATTTTTTTATAAATTAATTAAAAATGGATTAAAAAAATCAACCATTGGGGTTGCAGATAAGAGAGTCAAACAGACTGAACACAGATCCATTAAAATATATTTTTAGTTCTCCAAAAATAAAAAATATTAAACTAATCAAAACTACGTCGTTTTGATTCTGTAATAAAAATCAGATCTTGTTTTTATTAATTAAAAAAAAAAGTCAAGGGCTTGAAAAAATATTATTCAAATAAAAATTAATTATTTAATAAATAAATAAATAATTAATTAATTAAAGAAGAGAGAGAAAGTTAGAGAGAGACAACGAACCAGTATCAAGGTTTCCAATAATGGTGTCTTCTCCAAACCTTGCCTTCTTCCATATTGATTCTGAACTTATAACTCCATGATTGTTCTCCAATTCCATGAACTCCCATGATCGTGTCGTGTGTAACCGTCTTCCTCGGTTCGGAAAAACCGACACCACTTTCGGGTGTTCTGTGTTTTAAACACGTAAAATGTTAAATCACCAATCAACTCAAAACGTGATCGATATTATAATTAAAAATTTTACATTTTTTCTCTAAATTTCGTATTAAATCTTCGAATTTGAGATATTAACGATGAATGAAAAGAGAAAGAATAGTTACGAGCTAATCGAGCAGCTACTTCGTCTTCCAACATTGCTGCAAAGCCATTGATATGTCTAGTGTACGAGTAAAAGATGACATCTTCGGCGAATTCATTTCCACTAAAAAGATAATAAATCAACGGTTAAATAATCGATTTCGACACGATCAAGAGTTCGAACATTATGGCTAATGGGTAATGATAAAGTTGATTTTTTTTTTAAACGTACCTCTCGAGATATGGTCGGAGGAGGTCTCGGTGAGAATTGGCGACGATGTTGGCGGGTTTCCGACCGCCGTGGGAATGAGCTCCCATGTAGACAACATAGGACTGCAAATGGGGTGAAAATTTGAGAGAGAAAATGAGAGAAAAGCAAAGAAAATGAACTAACCCTTTTAATGGCGGCGGTGGGAGTGAGCAGCAAAGAAGAGAGAAGAAGGAGGAGGACAGTAGCTGAAGGATGTGTTGGTTGTTTCATGGTTTGTTCTTGTGTCTTGTCTCTGGTTTTTTCTCCCCTTCTTGGCTTTAATTATATGTCTTCCTCCAATCGAATACAAGATACTCTCACACTTAAAAAATTAGGTTAAAATATAATATATGTTCGTGTTCACACTCGAGAAGCTAGATGGGTTAACTGTGTGTAATATGGTGATAAAGACATGTTAACCGATCTAACTTCAAGAAAACAAGGTAATATAGAACGCCCAAAGACGCGTTCGTTGATAGAATCGTCGTAAGAATGGAAATATTTCACTTGAGCGGAGGTGGACTGATTAATGAGCACAGGCTCTTAGACTGCTGTGAAAGCGAGCTAACTGTTGGAGGATCAAAAAGGTAATATTTTTCCCGAGTGGAGGTGAATTGATCAACGAGCACAGGCTTTTGGACTAGTGCAAAAGCGAGTCGGCCGCTGGAGGATCAAAAAGGTGATATTTTTCTTCAACGGAGGCGAACTGATCAATGGGCACAGGCTTTTAGACTGCTGCGGAAGCAAGCCGGCTGCTGGAGAATCAAAAAGGCAATATTTTTCTCAAGCGGAGGTGCACTGATCAACGGGCACAGGCTTTTAGACTGTTGCAGAAGCGAGCCGGTCGCTGGAGAATAAAAAAGGTAATATTTTCCTCGAGCGGAGGCAAACTGATCAACGAGCACAGACTTTTTGGACTGGTGTGAAAGCGAACCGACCACTAGAGGATCAAAAAGGTAATATTTTCCTCAAACAGAGGTGAACTGATCAACGGGCACAGGCTTTTAGACGGCGGAAGCGAGCCAGCCGCTGGAGAATAAAAAAGATAATATTTTCCTCGAACAGAGGTGAACTAATCAACGGGAACAGACTTTTGGATTACTGCGGAAGCGAGTCGGCCACTGGAGGATCAAAAAGGTAATATTTTCCTCAAACAGAGGCGAACTGGTCAACGAGCACAGGCATTTAGACTGCTGCGGAAGCGAGTCGACCGCTAGAGGGTCAAAAAGGTAATATTTTTCCCGAACGGAGGCGAACTAGTCAACGAGCACAGACTTTTAGATTGCTATGAAAGCGAGCCAGTCAGTGGAGGATTAGAAAGGTAGGCCAGTCGAATGAGGGAGAGCCAAGATAGAGTCTCAATAAAAGACAAATCTTTTAAAAAGGATAGACTATTTTTCGAGCTCACAGTGGAGAGACCGAACCATCAACCATTAAGATGATAATTAATGTTTTATTTAATGAATTATATACGATCTAATAAATAACTAAATTAATTATATACCAACGATTTTTATTAATTTTTATTAATATATATAATTTTTTTACATTATCCACTCCATTTTATATATTTGTGGCATATGAATATAATATAAGATATTAATTAATATTATTGAATTAAATGACAATAATATAATTATTTTTTAATTTTATTCGGAATTATCAGTCAAATTATTAATTAAAAAAAAATGAGTGCATAAATAGAGTTTTTTTTGTCCTATAATAATTTTTCCGCGTACATTATTAAAAGTTGACTAAATAAATGACTTTTGGGCTATACTCTTAGGTAGATTATTGACTTTTCCATATTTAAAAGAAAAAATAAATTAATTAAAAAAATAAAAATATCTCTCTTTTTTAATTTTACAAAATCGTCCTTTGAAATTCTTAATTTTTATTAATTCGACTCATTATTTGACGCGGGTTATTTTAAAAGATGTGATTTAGGTTCGTGTTAGATTAAGATATTTGGTTTGTGTCGGTGTAGTATTTTAATTTTTTTTTTAATTTTTTTTTTTTTTTTACGATTAATACGTTTTATTAAGCTATATTTCAGCTCTTTCTATTCAACGAAACTTTTCCGATCTTCTATATTCTCTCTCTCTTCCTTTGGTATTAAATCCTAAAATCGATTTAAGGTTCGAAAGACCCTAAAAACCCTAAAATCGATTTAGGGTTCATGATCAATCGACATCTATATTTAAATCAATATTAATAGCGGATTGAATTATAAGAAATAAAATAAAAATAAAAATAAATAAATAAGTCTTTTTGGAAAGAGAACCGAGGTTTTTAAATTACAAGTGGGGAAGAAGATGACAGCCACTCACCCAACCCAACCTATCGCATGTACTTTGGATATCGGGATCTATTCCAAAAAAACTTTCTTACTTTTCCATTTGAAAAATAATTTCGTATGCACGTAAATTGGCTCGTAGCCTTAAAAGATCGAGTCCAAGAGGATATCATGAAAAAAAGATCGGTGAGATCCCACATCAGTTAGAGAGAGGAATGAAACATTCCTTAAGGGTGTAAAAATCTCTCCCTAGTAAACACGTTTTAGAACTGTGAGGCTGCGGTGATATGTAATGGGCTAAAGTGGATAATATCTTCTAGAGGTGGGTTTGGACGGTGACAAATAGTATCAGAGCTATAGACATGGGTCGGTGTGCCAGTGGGGACACTATGATCCTATATCAGTTGGAGAGGGAAACGGAACATTTCTTATAAGGGTGTAGAAACCTCTCTCTAGTAAACGCGTTTTAAAACAGCGAGACAAACGACAATACGTAATGGGTCAAAGCGGACAATATCTGACATGAAATGACTTAATGGGTCATGCCCGATAGAATAAGGATGTCATACCAAATCAGTCAGATTTCACGGACTTTAAAACGTTTCTTGATCATCAATTTCAATTTGTAATTCATTTAACCGACTACCAAATCATGACATGACACCTCGATATTACAACCCGAACATTCTAAAGGGGCACTAAGGAAAAGATCAAAAGATGGAATATGGTTGATAATAATGTGTTGGATATATAGAGTGTGGTCCAAAAGTGGTGCCACACTAGTTGACTATGGAGGCGAGTGAGTATGTATAGCCCAAGCCGAGGCATATGGCTTCCCTCAACCACAACCCTCTCTATCCCATCATCTCTCTCTCTCTCTTTTGCCATTTTTATCTCTCTTTATGTCTCGATCAACTTGTTCTAACTTTTAACTCGAAGCATCGTTTTGTGACTCGAATTCTCGAGTCGACTTTAAAAGTATGCAGTGTATTATTTTAAAGCTAAAAGTCGAAAAAGTTAGGTCAGTGTGATTTGAAGTCTTTCTATTGTGTGTCTACAGACCATTATTGTAATAATCCAACTCACTATTGATAGATATTGTCCTTTTCGGGTTTTCATTACTGGGCTTCCTCTCATTAAAACGTGTGTGCTAGAAAGAGATTTCCACACCCTTATAAGAATGTTTCGTTCCCCTCTACAATCGATGTGAGATCTCACGATCTATCCCAGAGCCCAACGTCCTCGTTGGCACTCCTTCCCCTTCTGCAATTGATGTAGGATTTCATAGTTGTGTTGTGACATGTCACACATTACAATATGTATATATATATATATATATATATATATATATATATATATATATATTTTTTTTTTTTTTTTT
>NC_036652.1:7329453-7335367 GCF_002806865.2 Cucurbita pepo subsp. pepo
TTTTTTTTTTTTTTTTGTAAGAGGCTGTCTTTAAAAGTTTTAGTGTAGTATTTATGGTCTGAAAATGTCATTCCTCGTGTTAACTTGTAAATCATGCATGGTCGATCAACTGCACAAACAAGTAGAGTTGACCTAATTTGGTGGATTAGGGTGGGGCTCGAGGCCCTTGGCAAAGCCCTGTCTCACCCATGTTTCTTGACTCGACATGGAGTTAACCAAAATCCGTTATGATCTGTGACCTTGCGCAATACTCTTTGTCACAGCCATGTGTTAGAAATGCAATATATTATCAACTTTTTACGGTACATTAGTTTTTTTTTTTAAATATAAAGTTTATATTTTTTTGTGCAAAAGTTATTGAATTTACTAAAAAAAAATATCTCACACGTGCGAAGTGTTAGTAATGGTGGTCCTTAGGCATTATAATACGAAGTTGATAAGCGCATTATTCAAAATGTTTTTATCTTATATTTAGAAATTTTATTAAAGCTATGGAATCTTTTTTCATATAGTAGAGACAAATAATGTGTTAAAAAAAGAGACTATATTATTGTTTTTGTACTTTATATTATATCTAGAACAAGCATAAAATATCATATAATTTCTAAAAAATTATATTGATTTTTATTTTGTCGGGTCAACTCGGTCAATTTAAAAATAGGTTTTACAATCCAATTTACTCCTCATTTTTAAAATGAAGATTGTCGTTACTGTAACAGCCCAAGCCCACCGCTAGCCGACATTGTCCGATTTGACCTGTTATGTATCGCTGTCAGTTTCACGGTTTTAAAACGTATCTATTAGAGAGAGGTTTCCACACCCTTATAAAGAATACTTCATTCCCTTCTCCAACCGATATGGGATCTCACAGTCCACCTCCTTTGGGAGCCCAGGGTCCCCGCTTGCACACCGTCCCGTGTCCGGCTCTAATATCATTTGTAACACCCCAAGTCCACCACTAGTAGATATTATCATTTTTGGGTTTTTCCTTATAGACTTCCCTTCATGAGGTTTTAAATTGCATACTATGGAGAGGGTCTAGCCTTACTCTGACAAGTGCCTCACACTGTAGGCTGACTCTGATACCATTTGTAACAGCCCAATCTCACCACTAGCAGATATTGTTCGTTTTGATTTGTTACGTATCGTCGTCAGCCTCACAATTTAAAATTTTTCACACCCTTGCAAGGGATACTTCGTTTTCTTCTCTAACCGACGTGGGATCTCACACTTACAGACCTTATTGTTATAAATAGTGTATCCTCAGAATCGCTCGTACTCAGATGTTATATTGGGTCATGTGTCAGTACTTGATCTGAATGTCACATGCCTACTGGCTTCTGGTATCGTTTGTCCCTCAACTAATCTTAACGTTTAAAGATGTAAAACGACGACGTTTCGATGATCTTCGTTGAGAAAGAAGCGCAGTAAATGAAAGCAGAGAACGAGAAGCTCGAAAAGCCGATAGAGCATCAGAAGGTTTTGTATATTCGATCTTGTTCGCCGGCGATTCACCATCTCAGAGTTGGAGCTCAGAGATAAGAGAATGAAATTAGCTCCGAAGGTAATATTTATCGTCAGAGATTCTGAGGGTTTCTCCTCAGCCATTGTCGGAGCTCTTCGCCCTAACCCGCCTTTCACGGTTACAACGCTGTTAGCTCAATTCTCCTTCGCTTTATCTTCCTCCATTGAATTCAAGTAACTTTCCGACTAACCGATCAAATTTTGTTTGATTTGATACAGTGATGAAGACTTTGAGTTCTCCCTGGAGGAGTATGCTATCAAAGACCACAAGGCCTCCGGGAGCGTCGTTCACTATCTCGACGATAAGGGAATTTATCAGGTACTTATTTAGGTTTCCAATGATGTTAGTAGTTGTTGAAAAATGGTTGAAGTATTATGGAGAATGTCAGCGTTAAGCAAATTATGAACAAATTGTCCAACTAAATTTCTTATTAGAGAATTTCAGCTGGTTTAGCTATGGAGTTTACACTTGTGTATTATGGAGTGATTTCTTAATGAGAACTCAAAGAAGGATTGATAAAAAGTATTAGGATTTTATTGTTTTTGGTAATCAAGAGTATAGGTATGAGATTCCACATCGGTTGGGGAGGAGAACGTAACATTCTCTATAAGGGTGTGGAAACCTCTCCTTAGCAGACGAATTTTAAAAACTTCGAGAGGAAGCCTAAAAGGGAAAGTCCAAAGAGGACAATATCTACTAGTAGTGGGCCTGGACTGCTAATTTTCGTATGGAAGCTTAGCCATGGAAGCATGTGTACTGCTGATGTGCTCCAAAGGAATGCCCCTTGGCTTGTCTCTTCGCCAAATTGGTGTGTGCTGTGTCAGAGGGATGCAGAGACCTTGCTGCATCTGATATCTCCTGCCCATTTGTAAATTCGTTTTGGAAGATTATCATAATGGCCACCCTTTTAGTAAAGAGAAGGAAGCCATTTGGATAAATTTCATGAGAGCCTTTCTTTGGTCAGTTTAGTTGGAAAGAAATCAACGCATTTTTCAAGGACAAAGCCACTGATTTTGATAGTTTTTTAACATATGACCTATATTGCTCTCTCTAGTTGTAAATTCTCCCAAGAAATCAATGCATTTTCAGGGACAAAGCTATTATTTTGATAGTTTTTATGAACGTATGACCTATATTGCTCTCTCTAGTTGTAAAATCTCCTAAGAAATCAATGCATTTTCAGGGACAAAGCTAATATTTTGATAGTTTTTTTGAACTTATGACCTATATCTCTCTCTATTAGTGTGAATTCGCCCCTTTCTTTTGTAACTTTAGTCTCACTTCTCTAATTTCCCTATGGATTTTTTTTTTTTTTTGTGGCACATTTGATGCATTCTTCTGTAATGAAAAAGTTTACATTAAAGGCTAAGTTAGGTCTCTCTTAAGGGGTAGAGGATTTTTTTTCTTTTACTTCATTGTCAATGGTGTGGCATTTGGAATGTGGTATGGCAAAGCTTATGAGTTGTGAGTAGGTTGGTTTAGGTATTAATCAATTGATTCTCGGCCCGAAATTGAACAGAACAGTACCGTACCGTTCAGTTTTGCAACTTAGGATTATCGTTAGATATGTGTGAAATGGTGTCGGTTTTTTAACGCTATTTTTTTTTTTTTTTTTTTTTTTANATCAAAGATTTTCCATGAATCAGATTGATCTGGTCTCAAAGTTTCTAAGTATAGAATGTGATCTTCTGTGGAACAACATTTTACTTGCTTCTGTCGACTGATCTGAGTTCATGCACGTCCCATATTGTTTTTTGCTTAAATTTTCAGGTTTCAGTATTAATCTTACAAAGCTACGAACCTCCAGTCTTGGCATGTGCTGTCGATGTAGTTCTTTCACACATAGCAGGACAACGTTCACCCTCTTCTTCAAAATCAAAACCCACTCTTGTAGTCCCATCTATTATTACATCCTCGAAGCTCAAGTGGGAGAGAAAAACTAACACTAAAAGTGATCGGACCGTTCTTCTGTACGGTACCGAGGTAGGTCCAGAAACAGATATTTCTCGAACGATGGGTGCCAAAGTCCAGAAACTGCCATCGACTTCACAGATCTATTGCGAACAACTGGCCTGTTTGTTTCACTTGATTCGCATCTTGAACATTCCTGCTTTTTTTGTTGTTGGACAAACAGGTCGCAGTCTTTCCAATCAAGCTGCAGGAGAAGAGATTCAGGTACTTATCCCATCGCTAGTAGTTTGTTACACATAGTTAGCCATGATATTACCCAAATTCTGAGCTGAAAATAGTTTCTATTCAAATCCCTTTAAATTTCCATGCTTCCTCATCGGTTGGGGAGGAGAACGAAATATTCTTTATAAGGGTGTGGAAACCTCTCCCTAGCAGACGTGTTTTAAAAACCTCGAGGGTAACCCCGGAAGGGAAAGTCCAAAGAGGACAATATCTGCTAGTAGTGGACTTGAACTGTTACAAATGGTATCAGAGTCAGACACTAGGCGATATGCCAGCGAGGAGGCTGAGCCCCAAAGGGGGGTGGACACGAGGCGGTGTGTCAGCAAGGACGCTGGCCTTGAAGGGGGTGGATTGTGAGATCCCACATCGGTTGGGGAGGACAACGAAACATTTTTTATAATGGTGTGGAAACCTCTCCCTAGCTGACGCGTTTTAAAAACCTCGAGGGGAACCCCGGAAGGGAAAGTCCAAAGAGGACAATATCTGCTGGTAGTGGACTTGAACTGTTACAAATGGTATCAGAGTCAGACACTAGGCGATATGCCAGCGAGGAGGCTGAGTCCCAAAGGGGGTGGACACGAGGCGGTATGTCAGCAAGGACGCTGGGCCTCGAAGGGGGGTGGATTGTGAGATCCCACATCGGTTGGGGAGAACAACGAAACATTTTCCAAAAGAAAAAGTCCAAGAAGGACAATATCTGCTAGCGGTGGGG
Source organism: Cucurbita pepo subsp. pepo (assembly GCF_002806865.2). NCBI lineage: Eukaryota > Viridiplantae > Streptophyta > Magnoliopsida > Cucurbitales > Cucurbitaceae > Cucurbita > Cucurbita pepo. Next base: position 7,333,884 of record NC_036652.1, read on the forward strand.
TTGAATGGTTGGTTGAGTTGTTTGTATAGTTGTTTTTTTTACAAATTGTTGTTGGGTTTGTTGCCAGATACTGAGTGAAATGGGTGAGCTGTTAGCAAACTCCATGTCCCTCGGCTTTTCAAGAGAAGGAATTGTTTGGAATCCAAAAGAGAAATCAAAAGATGTGAAGGAGCCATGGCATGCATTATATGGGTGATGGTCTGGTCTTTTGCTAGCATTGGAAACCTCAGTTGGTTCATCTGGTATAGAGTGATTAAATGTTTAAATCTAGTTAAGAATCTTGGTTATGAATTTCTTGTAGTTCTTTAATTTACTTTGAAAAATATTTTAATACGGGTATTACTCCTTTCCGTTCTTATCTTTAATTTTCTTTCTTTTATTTATTTATTTATATAGGTGATTGCAATAGGGTTACTTATAAGGTTACAAACTTCAAATCATTTTAATATATATATATATTACAATTTTGAGAAGTGGGCCAACTTAGCTCAATTCAAGCAAATGTTCAAAATAAGGCTAAATAAATAATAATAATAATAAAAACTTTGCTCTAAATTTAAAAAATATATTTGTCTTTTCAAAAGTTACCATATTAATAACATTTTAAAATTACTATAAAACTAGACATTTTAATAAATGTTAGGTAAAAATTAGGATTTGAAAGGGTGGCAATTATCTTAACGGTAAAAATTACTATTACTATTAAAAGTAAAAATTTATTAGAATGTTATTATTCTTATGGATAAATCTGATTCCTCGTACCTGGGTATATTTTATCTTACCACTCCAGTTGGGATAGTTGGGGTAAATCTGACTCGTTCCTGGGTATATATCTGACTTCTCCCTTGTTCTTGGGTATATTTTATCTTACTCCAGTTGGGATAAATCTGACTCATCCCCTGTTCTTGGTATATTTGAAGGAGTGAACATCTTTCTTAGTCACAGGGTCCGGGAAAGAATAGGAAAGTGAACATCTTTCTTAGTCACAAGGTCCGGAAAAGAATAGGAAAGGTGATTTCAATATATTTCTGACCAGAAACGGGCCATACCATTCTAAGGAGTGAACATCTTTCTTAGTCATAGTCACAGGGTTCGGGAAAGAATAGGAAATGTGATTTCAATATATTTCTGACCAGGATCGGGCCATATCATTCTAAGGAGTGAACATCTTTCTTATCACAGGATTCGGGAAAGAATAGGAAATGTGATTTCAATATATATTTCTGACCCGAAACGGGTCATATCACAAAAATATTTTTTGGTGGGATGATAGCTCTGAAAGACAGATTGTCTTTCAGATTGTCATCTTTTCTTTAATCTCGGGAGAAATATGATCTAGGTAATTCAAACCTTTGGGTAAAATAAGAACAGTCCGCCCCTTTCCCCAATTTCTATATAAAATTATTATAAATTTATATGTTAATTTTGATTTTTTTTTTTTTTTTTTTTTTTTTTTTTTTTTTTTTTTTTTTTTTTTTTTTTTT
>NC_036652.1:7335524-7359856 GCF_002806865.2 Cucurbita pepo subsp. pepo
TATATATATATATATATATATATATTAGAATTTAATAGAATGATTTTCAAACTTTAAAATAAAAAATAACCTATTTATAAGTTTTTATAAAAAAAAAATAATAATAATAAATAAACAATCCTAGTCGAACTATTTTGCATTTAAACATTTTGAAATATATATTCATTTTCCCGCACAAACTCCCTAGTCCCTACTTTCTTCCATCTTCTTCCTCTGCTATCTTCTCCGCCGGTCCAATTCCGATCAAAACTCCGTTCACTGCTCTGAATCTCATGAACTCTCACTGCTAAACTCCGAAACCTCCCCAACCCATTGTTCTCTGTAATTTCATTACCTCCAATGGCTTCCAAGGACCCTGAGGAGGCCGCCAACACGGCCACTGAGGAAGGAAGTTTGGCCTTCAAGAAGAAGCGGGCCCGACGCGTGAGCTTTGCCGACGTCGAGATCACTTCGGTGCATATCTTTAAGCGTGACGAGGACTACGAGACGCCTCTTGAGCCCCAAGCCACTCCCGAGGCTGCTCCTCCGGACAATGAGGTCCTAGGGTTCTTCAGGAACTTGGTTGATAGCGATGATTCTCTTGAATCTTCGCCTAATTTGGATGATGATGGTCTTGGGCAGAGGAAATCGTTTCTGAGACCACTTGGATCGCCGTCGCCGGGGAGTATTTCTGCCGGCTCTGCAACTTCCAATGATGGCATGTTTCTCTGTTTATTTCTCTCTTCGTTTTTTCTAGCAATTGTTTTTGTTGGGTTTTACGATTTGAGAGTTTTCGATGAATGTGGTTTTGAAGATATCATTTCTACTACAGTAGATTGCTTTTTCGAAGTAACAATTTATGAACAAGTCAGGACTTCTTTGTAACAAGTTATCCACTTCACTATTGCAGAAGACAATTTTTTTGGACCTGTAGCAGCGAATTTCATTAGACCCAGGCGGTTGTCTGATTCTGCTGCCTCCGATGATAATCATGACGTTACAATGGATTCAACAGCATTTTCAATGCACTTTCGTAGCCTTGCTGAATCAGACTCGGGGAGGGAGCTCAAAACTCCTACGGCAATTCGGTCTGCATTTGAAGAGAGAACACCGACCCGGAACACCATGCCTACTAACTCTGACAGTTTTATGACACTAACGATGGCTGACAAGCTGATTTTGCCATCTTCGCAATCTGGTGATTTGGTAAGAAGTGAAGATTCTAATGCAATGAGCATCGTGGGAGAGAACTCTAATAAATACGATTATGGGAGATTATCTCCCTCTTTCGATGCACTTTTGACTGAAGGAAGCAGGGAACTCTATGCTGTTTCGGTGGATGAAAAATTGTCCAAACAGATTGAGACTCGTGAAGTTGATCAGATTGGACAACGCAAATATGATATGGAAATTTGTGAGAGAACCGAAATGGAAGCTGTTAGTAAGGTACTTTATTTTTCTTTGATGTTTGTTGCTTAGCAGGCTTACCTTACTATTATCTAAGGATTGGTATGACAATTTAAACTTTATCTTTTTGCTTAGCAATTGAGGTTGAGTATGTTATTCTGTCAGTTGTTACAGCTCAGAGACTGCTCTTATATGGTTGGCACCATACTCACAACTACCTCTTGTGTACATTATGTCGGTGATGCGATTTTATGCATCCATCACTTGACTCACATTGTAATTGATAATTTTCCTTGTGTTCTGTGTTAGGAATAACAATGGTATGATATTGTCCACTTTGAGCATAAGCTCTCATGGCTTTGCTTGGGCTTCTCCAAAAGGCCTCATACTAATGGAGTTGTATTCCTTACTTATAAACCCATGATCATTTCCTAAATTAGCCAACGTGGGACTCCTTCCAACGATCCTCAGCATTTTGTTGGTGTTGCACAAGTATGGTTGAAGATATTTGTTCTTTTGTTTTCACAGGGAAGCAACCAATATGCCAAACAGGGAGTTGAGGAAAGTATACTCAACAATGTCACACCCCATGAAGTTTTTCAATCCAATGGTTTGTTACAAAGAAATTTGTCAGATGGGTGGGCTAAGGAAGATTTTCTGATTGATAAGAGGCCTGAGACACCAAGAAGTGTTGACTACAAGCTGAAAAATATATCTCCGCAAAAAAGATCATTTTCTGCTGAACAGAAAACATCTTTGGCTACTTTTAATTCACCTTCATTTTCTGCTCTTGTGACTCCTAACTCGAAGCTGTCAAATTATAGATTGAGTACAGGAAGCATGAAGTTTGGTATGGGTCTGTCGTCCAAGCAGAGAAGTATTTCTAAGTTCAGCCTTCCTGAACCTTCTCCATGCGTTTCGAGTATTAAGGAAGAAATTGGCAGATTAAAATCCAGACTATCAAGTTATTCTTCTATGGTTAACTTGAGTGGTCAACCTGAACGTTGCAAGGATCTTGAAAGCAAATACATACACATTCCTGTTGTGCGTTTAGAAGAACAACTTTCTAGACTGAATGGAAACAACGGTGAATTTGAAATTTCATTTAGCACTAGTGGCAGTGGAGTCAAAACTTCAAAAGACTTCCCTAGGCTGAGCCAAAGTGAAGAACCGAAAGGTTTCACTGGTGCTGGAGAAACACCAGGCTATATGGCTATGGAAAACTTTTCCAATATGCAACCTAGTGAACCGGCTATAGAATTAAAGTCACCCGCTCAAGCTACCTGGACTGAGAAAAAAGATCTTATGCCACATATTTTGATTGCTGAAGATCATTTGTCGAGGTCATCTACTAGTATCAAAATTGATGATGTGACGGACATTAGACCCGATGACAGAGAACAAAATAACTCAACTAGTATACATGATACACTTGTTTCATCTCCTTTGCGAAGTCCAGATGTAAGGTTATTAGGAAACATTGAATGTCCGTCTGGTAGCTTTGGTGAACTGAAGCAGTGTGACCAACAGGTCAAGCATGTTAGTGCTTGTTTGACGCAAGGTCAAGCTGCAGCTGCAGATACAAGCAATACCAGTCCTTTGACTAAGATTGCTGACAATTCAAGTTCATTGCAATCCAAAAGTGGAGCTGTGTCAGCTTCACCGTTCCTGAAAGGTCAATCTTGGGTAGATGGGGATGATAATGGAGTTAACCTTTCAAATTTGCAGAATAATTTTGTAACATCTAAGAATTTGCAACTGTCTTCAAGAGATGGGAACATCCTGAATTCTCGGTTGGAAAGTCCTGCCAAGAGCTCGAAGGTTGGTGCTTTTTCACCGCAGTTTCAAAAGCCTTGGACAAGTGAACGATCCATTATGCAGGTTATATTCTCTTTCCTTTTCCTTATTAATAATTTATACAAGAAATTAATTATGTAAACAATGACTGTTCTGGCCTCAAGTTGAGAAAAACTCCCATTTGAAAGTTATCTTATCTGCTGTCAACTTTCTACTGAAATTTAATGCTCACAGAAATCTTTCTTAACCAATTTTTAATAGATGCAAATAATTTATTGCCTTTAATTATACTATTGGTTGTTCTCTCAATGTTTTGAGTGTTCATATTGAGTTTGCTCGAATTTTTTTTTTTTTTTTTTTTACCTTAGAGCCCCATCAATGGAATGCCAAACTACAGTACCAGAAGGATAATTTCAACCCAAACATCGTCTGGCAAGAAAGAGCCCAAGGTTGCCATCTCTTGTATGTCGACTCCGAGTCCTTTCAAGAATGAACGAACTCAGAGTTCTGCAAGGGAAAAGCCATTTCAAAGTCCCTTCAGGAATGACCCTTTTAATGAAACAAAAGACGATGGGACCTTCATGAGGAAAGTTAGGGCTTCTCCAACATCCAGTTTGAGTGGACATATTAATCATGATAATGATCAAGCAAGCCACATATTGGTGAGTTCTTCAAGGAAGACCAATCACCGCCTTTCAGGGAGCAAGAGAAGAAACATTGATTTGATTCCTCTTGACGGGGATCAGGGTGACAATGACGTAATAGTAAGGACTCAGCAAAGCCTAAAACTTAATCATAGTGGAAGTTGTAATGTGGGCTCTCCGTTAGAAGAGTCCAACCAAATAAGCAATGGAAGCAAGAGGACTGAGGGCAATACACTTATGCATTGGACAGATGTAAGTTGACCGTCTTTTTGGTTGATCAGATTACTTGTCTGCTAGCCATATCTGATGACAGGAGTCGTAGAGATTTCTTGTGTTGATTTCATGAATTGTTTACCTTGCATTATCATGTTGCAGATGGCAATAAAGTTTTTAGCAGAGACAAATGATTTGCTACCCCCATCGATCAACAAGTTGAACTCAAAAGCAGTATATTTCCCCTAGTTTCTTCCCTTTCTCTTTTTTGTTTTTTTCTCTCTTCATTTACTTGTGAAATTATATAAAATAATGTTGTGATCTTCATTACCCTAACTGATCCTGCTTTTTTCTTTTCTTCTTCTTTTNTCTTCTTTTGTATGTAGATTGAGAGGCTTGAAGATACTTTGGTTCACCTTTTGAAGGTTAAAGAATATGAACTGCTGTGTTCTGAAATCCAATCTCAGGTTTCGAATATTGAACTGAGCTGATATTTTGATATGGTATTATATCATATCAACTGTCCTAGAGGAAGCTTTGGCATATTAACATTGGTCTTGTTTTATATGTAGAAAGTCATTGAGAATCCTGGAGCAATACGTAAAAGGTGATTTGGAAGTACATCTGCCTATATAAACCAGTTTTTATGTGAATTCCTCATACTCATAAGAATTTGACAAATAACTGTTTTCAACACTCATGAATTGATGCTATCACAGAGTAGTGGAAGCCAGATCGTTGGTGTATAAAGTAGCATATCAGAAGGCAAAGCTTCAGTTGGTTTGTATAAAGCGTGATGGATATCAGGTACCGTATTTTCTGGTGATTTTAGTTTTTGGATTATGAATAACTTTTAACCCCCGTGTACACTTCCATGCAGAATAGAGCACAGTCATTGAACTCTCATATTGAGGATTTTCAAATGTTGAAGTTGAACTATGACCGCCTCAGGAAATGTGGTTCAAGGGACAGTCAAGTTGACGATGGAAACAGTCTTTCATGCCCAATTGATTCTGAGGTCAGGCATGAGGCTTTTGAATCATTATTCCTTTCATATGGTTGGAGATTCTATTAATTGAATCAATGCGATAGGAGTTTCAAGGTCTCACCATTAGACAGATGTCTTGGATTTGTTTTATGTTGTGTATATACTAGACTTGTAGCCTTGGTATTCTATCTCTAGTCTTCACCCTTAGTTTCATGTGCAATAATAATAATATGGTTCACACACTTAACTCTGAACTACTGCTTGAGTGTAAGGTGTGTATGTGAATTTTTCTAAGATGCTGGTCGAATATCTGTGTTCACAATATTGCAATATTTCAGTCAAGAGCATTTGAATAATTTGACTATTGAATGAAAAATGGTCAATCATCTTGCTTACTTTTCTGCAAAATATGGGACCATAATGTTGACATTTTATACTAGAGCTGTAAATTGGTTTTTCAGTGTTCATCACTGAAAGAAAGATCAATTATGTTCTAACTGATCGTTACTAGATATTTATATGTTTTTGTTTGAACACATTTGTGTATATCTGTTCAAAAGATTTGTATGGCGAATTATTTCTTGGTGAATGATACAACTAAACTTGTTTGGTGCAGGCGTCCTGTGATAGAGCCAGCATGATAAAGCACGAAATTGAATCTTTAGATGGGAAGATAAAGGGATTAAGCCAATATTTTTCAACATATTGTAACTTGAAAGGAGTAACTAGTTCAACTGACATCCTTGGATTAGTTATTGATCATCTAAGGAAGAGAAAGCTCTGCAGGTCTATTTATCAGGGTTTGCAGGTTTGTACATTCACTAATATTCTTTTTGACCTAATAACATAATTTCTTGAATGTTTTTGATATAGCTTGTTAAACATTATCTATACTTTTTCAGATGTGGAAGGTAGATGATTTTGAGAAAAAGAATGATCATTACACCATACTTCTCAACTACCTTAGTTATGCCTACCAAAGGTTGGGATTATTTCTATTTTTTCTGTTTATTTATATTTCGTTTATTAGCATTGATGATGAATAATATCAGTTAAACTCTGCGTTTGTTCGTTGGGATTCTAACTTATAGGATTACAATTAAAGCCAATCCACTCCCGGGTGTAACCATCTTAAATACATTGAATGATACTCATATTGAGAAGGTACAAGATGAAACCTTTTATTTTCTCTACAGCCTTTTACTTATTCCCTTCAATTCTGTTAATACTTATTTTTCTCTACCAGAACTTTCCAGAAATGAATGCTTGCTGTGCATTTGCTTTTGTGATAAACGTTGAGAAGACACGGAAGTATAATGCCTCCTGGCATTTGCCCAAAGAAACTCAAGTGAGTTAATTCAACCTGCTTGGCTAGTCTATCTCTTCATGATTCACTCCAACCTTTTTCGCTTTCATTTCTCTTGTGTATCCTTGGTCACTGTTTCTATTTCAAGTATTTTCTGGTCCTATCAGTTTCACTAAAATAACGCATCTTCTTTCAATTTGAAAACAAAGGTGAATGTACCTTCGGCAGTGTTTATCCGGATTACATATATGCTAGATTCTTTACTTCGTTAACACCTTAACGGTTTAGATTGCTAACTCCATATTCATTAATGTTGATGCACTATGCTGATTCCTTCAATATTTTAATTCTCTCTCTATTTACTATACAGATGATGAGTTCTTTTCTACACAACCTGCTGGATGTGATTGCGGAAATGCAGATAGCCCAGATAGAGATTTCAAATCTCATCCTAATAAGATTTTACTCACCTTCAGGTCATGAATATTTTTGTTACGACCATGCATGATGTTGGTTCTATTGAGAAAATCAAGTCAATTGAGAAGAAAACTTCGGAAGCAATAATCAAAATCTCAGTGTTTGTTAAACAAAGAGAAAAAAATGGAAAATGAGAAAGTAGAATCCAATAGATAAATAGACTTCTAACTGAAGTAGAAAAAAATAGTGATACAAAATGTGTCAAAAATGTGATACTCAAAATGTGGTACAAAACTTAGTGATAAAAATGAATGGCACTAAGAGTGTGATACAAACTTTACGTGAAAGTTTACTCTTATATAGTTACAAAAATGAGCCTAATTACTATCACTATCTTACATTTTTAACATTAAAAAATAGAAATTCATGAAACATAAAAGAAAACTTAAAAAGAACAAACAACTGAAATGTTAGATACAACATCAACTTAAGACATTAATCTGAAAACTAAATCTAACAATAAAGTAAGAAACTTAAAAAAACACAAAATGGAATTAATCTCAACAGGAGCATGCATGATGACCCACATGCATGATTTTCCCTAATTAGTGTTTTTTCCAACGATGTTTCATTTTAAAACACTATTCCAGACAACCTTTCCAGAAATAGTTGTGTGTATTTGAAACAGTTGCAGCTCCATGCTACATTTTTATGCATGCTATTGGTGTTTCCTGCTTATTTTTGCTCCTCAAATTGATTTCGACTTCATGAATAAGCTATGGAGGTTTCATGACCAGAAATTGTTTTCCCTTATGAGAACTTGAAAATCTAATTTCCTTTTTGCTGTACTTATAATTTTGCAGACGAGAAGCTCGATTTGCAGCTTAGTTTCATCAACTTCCAAAGTGGCAGGAAGGTAAATCTTGTTCTGGACGTATCCGATTTGAGTCGGTAAGCTACAATTTTATCTTTCTATATTTTCTACCGTTGCTCGTCTGAATTGCCTAATTATTTGGCCTAATATTTTACCGGAAAATTCTATTACTTATTACTGATTCTTGATCATGAATTTGATATATATAGGAATATTAAAATAATCGTATTGATTAATTACTTGGTCTCTTGGCAGAGGGATTTACCCTTCTGAAGTTCTTCCGCATAAGGTCGAATCTCCTGCTTCGAATAAATACACACTCTCAGAGTCAATGTTAAATGACATTAGAGCTGCAGTTGGGAATTTAGATTCTGGATATTCGAGGATTTTAAGAGTTTGTAGATGTGTTTCGGAAGTTGTACAAAGGTCATCAAGCTGATGCCGACAATAGCATTTTCTCTGTATTTCTGTATGTTGCTGGCAGTTCCAGCATGATTGTAAAATCTAGATTTATTCAGCTGTCAGGTATTTTCCCCTTGAAAATACACGGAGCAATGAGAATGTTGGCTAACCCCTTGGATGAGTTACTTCGTGATTTATGTATGTAGTTGAAGCTTGCAATTTGACCAATTACATCTAAACTTTGAGCAAGATCAATGATGATAAAGGCTGAGATTAATCAATCTTGGTTTCATGACTTTGACGTCTCATCTAATAGTTCAAGTCCATCATGGATGATAGAAAAGTGACTTGCGAGGATCAAGTTGGAGCTACACCACGAGGTTAAAGCTATCAGTGCACAGGCTTCATCAAGCATCATCATTCAAAATTAGGTAATATCTCACGGGCTATTAAAATGTAATATAATGATAGAGTGGATTTTCCTGTTAGGTCATGGAGTTTAGCAACTGAGTCAAAATCCTAGGATCTTATTGCTTGATTTCTTTGTTGTTCTTTGGATTTTAGCATGACCCAAATGATCCAATGCATTATTTATCTGATCATAATATTAAAAAACCCTCAAGTTGGATATGCCTTTTATTTTCTTGCCAAGCCACCCTACTTTGTATTACATGAGGTCCAAATTGGGCATTATTACATAAACATAAATTTGTTAAACAGGGTAGGATCTGCTTGGATCAGCATCTTTGTTTTAATATTATAGTGTTTCTCATGCCATTGATTTAAAGGAAGCCAGCAAGGCGTGGTCCAGTTTTTATTGTAGCTTCACGTGGCATTATGAGGGTGCAAGTGATAATTATTAGGATGGGAAATGGAGAAGAGGCAGGACTTGTGTGTTGGTGACCTCATGTGTTGGGATTGGATGTCATTTTTCAAATTTATTAGTTGGAATTTAGAGAAAAATGAAATATATTCTTCTATATTTCTATTTTACTTGTACAATATTGTAGGAAAGATGGGTTTGAAGAAAAAAAAGAGGTGAAATCACTTTGCTCGTATAACATGTTCTAGGTAAGTCTACGAAGTCTTTTTCCTCTTATTTTTAATGATTTAGTCTCTGTTGTTTAAAAACGTATTAAGTTATTTATTTATTTATTTATTTATTTATTTATTTATTTAAATCTTTTTAAGTTCAGAATGGTTCTAATTGAGTCATACAAGTATACTACTTTAATTTTAGTTGTGGAGGTGTTTTGTTTATAGGTTGCTTTTAAAATTAAATTCGAACTCTTTATCATGGTCTTTATATTTTTTTTTATGAGGATTAAATGGTTAGAAATAAAAGTACAGGGACGGAAGCGTAGGGCTTAAGAGTATTTTAAGGGTAATGTACAATTCAAGTCCATTGTTAGTAGATATTGTCCTATTTTGGATTTTCCTCATGGGTTTTCCCTCAAGGTTTTAAAATGCGTTTGTTAGTGAGAGGTTTCCACACCCTTATAAAGAATACTTCGTTTTCCTCTCCAACTAATGTGAGATCTCACAATCATCCACCCCCTTCGGGGCCCTGCGTTCTCACTGGCACTCGTTCCCTTCTCCAATCTATGTGGGACCTCCAATCTACTTCCCTTCAGGACCCAACGACTTTGCTAGCACACCGCCTTGTGTCCACCCCTTTTGGGGCTCAGCCTCCTTGCTGGCACATCGCTTGATGTTTGACTCTAATACCATTTATAGCAGCCCAAACCTACCGCGAGCAAATATTGTCTTCTTTGGGTTTTCCTTTTCAAGGTTCCTTTAAAACGCGATTACTAAGGGGAGGTTTCTACACCCTTACAAAAAATGTTTCGTTCTCCTCTCCAACCGATGTGAGATCTCACATAATCAATTTAATGTGTTTATCTCGGAGAAAGTTGGAGTTTATTACTCATGCACTTCATCCAAAAAAAAAAAAAAAATCTATTTTTTTGTGTAAAGGTACAGCAGTTCAGTGAGTTTAGGCTAAGATAGGGAAGAGGATTTCTTGTGATATTCAAATTCCGAAGCCAGTTTTTATGGCAAATGGGTATTATGTCATGGCCAACGTTTTCCTTGTGGACAACAAAATCCATAATGCCTTAGCTCTGGACTAGCGAACTGACAAGGACCTAATATCTTGATGCAGATGTTCTCTTATGTCAAATTGTTTAGAGCCTCCAATAGTATTATAACAAAGACTAGTAGGATTTTGTCTGTTTAAAACTTTCTTATGAACTTAAATGATTGAAAGACATGAATAGTGAAAATCTCATTCAATTTATATGTTGGAAATGAAAAACTTTCATGATCATAATAGCATAGAATCTCTATTGTATTATTATCACTAACATTCCATCACATCACTAAGCTTTGATGTTGATTGAAATACAGGCTGATCATGAAGTTTTATTATTAGTATTTATGATGTTCTTGTTGAAGTTTCTACTGTACCTTAACATTTTTACTGTTCATTGACTGTTTTTTCATGTTATTGTTTAAATGTGGATGGATTGTTCACCTAATTCTTTGATTAATGGAAATGTTGATGAGGAGAGTATCGTTGGATGCAGGGATACAATAATGTTGAAGAGAGAAAGGTGGGAGGAGGACAAAGCACTTTTGAACACTTTTTGGGTTGGTGGGGTTGAATGCTTCATTGTTGAATCTTTGCTGTCTTTTCTTCATTTGCCAAGTAGGTCTTCGATTCCCCTTATTTACAAATCTCTCTCTTTCTCTCTCTTTGAGCTTTGAAGATAGCATCTAAGAAACAGGGTTTTGAAGAAGATCTATTGCAATCGACAATTCGTCTCTCAGTTGTCCTTTTTTTTCTGTACAATTTGTTCTCTTCCTTCCAAACATGATCTGAGATGAGTAGCTTTTCAAGTGGGATTTACTGTTTGTTGTAAAGTTTGAATAATCTTTTCAAATCTATGTGATGGATAGGCATAAAGATGTGACATCTTGTTTATCTTATTCATTGGAAGAACTTGGTTTGTAGTTGTCTACTTCTGATTCTGCAGTGGTTAAAATCATTTTTGTTGGGTTCATATTCGTCCCGAACATATCTTTAGTCCTTCAAAATCAATTTTGATGGTACAAAAATTGTGTTAGCTAATGTTAAAATGACTTTGAATGATTGAAGGTACGTTCGGGAGTTATTTTGAATACCTCAAAAGTGATTTTAACTATTTTAAAGCTAAATTCAATAGCGTCTTTTTCCTTTTTATAATGTTGAACACTATTTAGGTCGGGTGCTTTTCACTTGGTTTTGTAGTTAGGTAGTTTTCGTAGTTAAGAATTAGGACGTTGTGGTGATTCGACTGATTTCATTGAGCTTTATCGGTTAGTTTTTATGGGTATTTTGGTAATTTAGTTTTGAGATATTATAACTTATTACAATTGACGAGTATTTATAGCCTATCACAGAAAGGAGCAAGTATTTATAACGTACTAAAATACAAAGTTTCCAATACCTAACTATCTTACCTTTCATTCAATGGTTGATAATCTTACTAAGATAGGTTTTGAGAGATATTTCACATGTAATTACACGTACTTACCATAATAAAGATAAATAAATAGCTGGTTGTTAGAAGAGTACGTTTTTGAGTGATTAAAGAATGAATTAATTAATAGTTGAAAATTGAAAAATTGGGTGAGAAATTGAAAAAATGCATTTTTATTTACCCAAAAAAGCACCCTTTATGATGCATAAATGATTAAGTGGGTGCCTAATTGCACCAAATGAGAAACCAAAAGCTTAGTTTACATTTAAATGTATTGGAAAAGCATACACACAAACCCTAGCGTCTACTATCAAACAATCTCATATTCCATTTTCTCTATGCAAAATAATAATAACAAATTTTAAAAATTATCCGGATGTTCGATTCATACTAGACCTGATCAACTGATCATCTTGTCTCAATAGTGTCTCAATAGAGTTTGTCGGTGACATGTTTTGATCATCTTCTTCATTACTTAGAAAAAGTGAGCCACCGATTTAAGTACAAGATACTATCATTTCCGCGTGGACAATTACACATCTAACCCGTAACTGTAACGACCCAATTACAAGAGTAGAGCTTTACTAACTGAACTACATCTCCCGAACCAAATAGAGCCTGCATGAAGGAACCAAATAGAGCCTGCATGAAGGAACCAAATAGAGCCTGCATGAAAGAGTCAAATGCTTATTTTATTCTTTTCCTTGGCGTAGCTGAGCCCATCTTAAACTTGAACCAAAAACCTCACCCATGGTGTAAATTATCGCACCTACGGTCCAACCAATTGAAAGAGAATCAATAGATTCCTTTTCGGAAGCAAATCATATATATAAAAGATATTTCAATAATGATTTTAATTTTACAATTTTGTTAGTCAATATCAATGAAAATATGGAACAGACACCGTAAGATATAAAAAATATATTTAAAAAAATTAAAAAAATAGATATTTTAATTTTGAAAGACTCAACTCAAGCTATATAATATCTGCGATAAATAAATATATATATATATATTATAAAAATAAAAATAAAAATGATTTTAAGAATATTAAAAAGTACCCTTTTTGGCTTTTGGCAATTAAATACAAAGCAGAGTGAGAAAAATGGAAAAATGGGAATTGGCAAAGCACATGCCAAGTAGGTTTTGATGCATTCAATTGGAGGGACCATTAACACAGACTGAGGGCCTAACCTCCTTCATAATCTCTTCCCTTTTTTTTTTTCTTTTTTTTTTTTTTCTTTTTTTTTTTTCTTTAACAAAATATATATATATATATACATATATATAATTTATTCATTTATTCTTAGATTTTCTCCCTTTTCCTTTCTGATCTATTTTTTTCATTATCACCTAAATAAAGAAACCTTTTTTTTTAAATTGGGTTATGTCAATTTTCTCCTTCCCATCCATCCCATATCCTTCTCTTCTTCCTCTATCCATCTAAAAGGAGGGATTGAAAACAAAAAATAAGAAAAAAAAAAGAAACCCAGAATCAGATTAAGAGGGATTCTCTAAACTTTCCAGCTTTTTTGTGTTTCTCTTCCTGCAATCATTGATTTTCTTATAATCTGAAGCCCCCTTTTACCGATCTCTGTTTCTGTTTTTCTAGGTACGGTGATTTCTTTCTTTGAACTCTTAGACTTCTCCTCAGTTCTTCCTCTCTTTCTGTTTTTGTGTGTTGTTGTTCATCTTCTTAGCAACTGATTTCTGTACAAATATTGCCTGATTTTGTCTCTTGGGATGTTTTATTTTGTGTTTCTTGTTTGTTTGCATGAGCTTGTTATTGCTGTGTTCTTGTTTTGATTCTTTGGGCTACTGGGTTGCTTTTGATTGTCTGAATTTGTGTGTTTTTGCTGCTGGTTTTCTCTTTTTCTGACTGCTAATTATGATTTGTAAAGGAGTTAGACGTTTTGATTCATTCAGTCTATGAAATCATTGCAGGAAGCTAACTCTATTTATTGTGGCCATGGTACTCATGGATCAGAATTGAATGTTCACCAAAGTTTTCTTCTCTTCCCCCCTTTATTCTCATGCCGAATATGAATTTGTGTTAATTTCTTGGAGCTGGGGCCATGGGTAGTGCCCATATCTTTCCACATAAACGCAGGTTCTGGTTTCACCTACACATACTCAGCTTTCCAATTATGTGTTCTTGATGAATAGTAGCTAAGTTGTTTGCCTTTCTTCGATGGTTTCTTTTGATATCATTCTGAATTTTAGCTGATATCATATTTGGTTTTGTTAAGAGGGAAATCATGGGGATGGTATACATTTTCATTTGTAGGTTGGATACTCAATCTTTGTTTAGAGCTAACAGATATCTTAGAACAGCCTTTTTTGGCATTTGTGAAGATTTGGGGAGTGATTATTTGAATTGATGTGATTTTGATCTATTGCAGAAGCTGCATTTAGCTTGTTCCTATAGTTGATTCTAGTTTTGGCTGTCTGGAAGGATTTCTAAGGGAACGGTTTGAAGATCAGATTGTAGTATGGGTTATATGTGTGATTTCTGTGGGCAACAAAGGTCGTTTGTTTACTGTCGATCCGATGCTGCAGCTTTGTGCTTATCTTGTGACCGTAATGTTCATTCTGCTAACGCCTTGTCGAGGCGACACTCAAGAACGTTGTTATGTGATCGCTGTCATTCACAAGCAGCATTTGTAAGATGTCCTGAAGAGAATATTTCACTTTGTCAAAACTGTGATTACATGGGGCATAGCTCATCCGCCTCCATTTCATCTCGAAAGAGGCAACCAATCAATTGTTACTCGGACTGCCCGACAGCTGCGGAGCTCTCATCTATCTGGTCATTTGTTCTGGATCTCCCTTCTGGAAGCGATGCTTGCGAGCAAGAATTAGGATTGATGAGCATTGCCGAAAATAGTGCAGTAAACGCCTGGGGCCCTGATGATAAAGCTGGTCAAAATGCATCTGGTGTCGATGAAACCAACGAATTCTCGAGTGGGGATAAATCGATTTGGTTCGGGTCCTCTTCAGCGCCTCAATATTTATCCAAGCCTCACATTATGGACCAACCAATTACTCCAGGTGCATCTTCACCCAAGGTATATAACGGTAAATCGTATTCTCCGTTAGTAAATTATCATTCGTTTATGCTGTTTCATTCAATCTAAATCCTTCCCATATGGTGTCATTCCCTCGAAATGCCTGTTGATAGACCGAACTAGTAGATGCAGTACAACAAGTTCATAGACTAGACTAGTTCAAAGGACAAGTGAACAAGGTCATAGACTCATACGTTTATGTCTTAATCTTAATGGTCATCGATCTACGTACGAACACCGTATGATTCTCTTTTTTAAAAAACGTTAGTAGGTTGTAAGAACAGAATGTATAAGCAAACTTTCCATTCGACAAGTAAGGCTAAAAGTTGTAAGACTCGTATGTTTATGTCTTAATCTTTCACAGTTTTTTCATAAGAATCTTTGCCAATTTCACGCTATTAATATGCAGTTGCACTATCCCGGAACAAAAGGTCCTGATTTCGACATTGACGATGACCTCTACGAGAGTTTGAATATGGATGAAGATTTGAATATTGAAAACTATGAAGAACTATTTGGTGTATCCCTCAGTTATTCTGAAGAATTGTTAGAGAATGGTGGTATTGATAGCTTGTTTAGGATCAAAAGCTTAGCTGCTGCTAAATCTGGTTGCGCTGGTGCGACTGATGCAAAGGTACCTCAATCTTCTTTAATTGCTTATTGAAAGTTAGTCTCTCATTGCTTCGTGTTATTTTTCACCTAATTTTGTGACGATCAGTGTGCCCTTGTCCTCTTTGGGCTTTCTCTTTCGGGTTTCCCCTCATGGTTTTTAAAACCTGTCTACTGGAGAGAGGTTCCACACCCTTGTAAAGAACGTTTCGTTCTCCTCCCCAACTGATGTGGGATCTCACAATCCACCCACCTTCAGGACCCAGCATCCTCGCTGGCACTCATTCCCTTCCCCAATCGATGTGGCACCCCCTAATCCACCCCCTTTTGGGGCCCAGCATTGCCAACCTCGTGTCCACTCTCCTTCAGGGCTCAGCCTCCTCGCTAGCACATCGTCCGGTATCTAACTTTGATACCATTTGTAACAGTCCAAGCCTACCGTTAGTAGATATTGTCCTCTTTGGGCTTTCCCTTTCTAGCTTCCCCTCAAGGTTTTTAAAACGCGTCTGCTAGGGAAAGGTTTCCACACCCTTATAAAGAATGCTTCGTTCTCCTCCCCCAACGGATGTGGGATCTCACAAGCACCTTGTTAGTTGTTTCTCAAAGATAAACTTGCAAGGATTTGATATTTACACACCACTTGATGAGTACCAAGTTATAACAAGCATTAGGATGCTAGTAATTGTACTCAAGTATACTTTACAATTTCAAGCTCTGAGTTAAGTATTAATACATGTTTGCTCAACGTAAACGTTTATATTCAGGGGCCGTCAGGTTTAGCTAATAATATGATACAGCCTGCAAGCAGTAATGCAGCATCAGCAGATTCTGTGATGAGTGCGAAGACTGACCCGATTCTTTGTTATAACAATAAGCAAGAGCATTCCAGTCGATCGTTTTCTGGCATGACTGGAGAGAGTAGTGCAGGCGAACATCAAGACTGTGGAGCTTCATCAATGCTTCTGATGGGAGAGCCTCCATGGTGTTCTATGGCTACAGAGAGTTCGTTCCAATCATCGAATCGTAGTGATGCTGTAATGCGCTACAAGGAAAAGAAGAAAGCTCGAAAGTGAGTATGCGGGTTTTTCTCTACCTCTTTCTGCAAGTTTTCAATTTTTTTTTTGCTTCTTGACTATGTTAGCACTTGTTGCAATTGAAATTCTGGAATATTACCGTCACACGACATAAATCGCCATAAAAACGCTAATGAACTGTCTTGAATGCTGTTAAAAGATGCTGCAAATAACTCTGATTTTGTATTTCACAAAGCTTTTGCATTCTCAACTATTGTTTGATCCTATTATAGGTTTGAAAAGAAGGTGAGGTATGCCTCTCGCAAAGTGCGGGCCGATACTCGAAGACGGGTCAAGGGGCGCTTTGTTAAAGCTGGAGAAGCTTATGACTATGATCCGATGAGTCAAACCAGAAGCTACTGAAAGAACATCAACTTTCGGAGATCACACGAAAAAAGAAAAAAAAAAAGATTTATGGCTGAAGGGTCCGACATTGTACTCTAATCAACGGATAAATATCTCGATATCCCGGTGTCTGACAGGAAGTATAATTGTATACAAAGGAACCTGAGTTTTCATCAGGTATATGTACAAAAAGCCAGGTCTAATAGCTCTATCGATACAACTCGAAGGGCAAAAATTCTGTATCCATACCACGTAAAACGAACAAAGGATTGCGAAAATTGGCCTCCAAGACGATGTACATTTCCGGGCTGTAAGAAACGGGCATAGTTTTCTTGGTTAACAATCCAGCTTCAGCTCCCTTTGATATGTACTTAAAATTTGAAAAAAGACTATACTGATCATTGGCTGGCAAGGGCTGTGTTCACGCCATGGAAGGCACGTCTTCCTCCTTGCTTTTGGCTCTTTGACAAACATGGCTGCACCAAATTCACAGTTTCCAGGTAATCTTCATTCCCTTTTTAACTGACTTGTAAATTTGATCATCTGTTCATTTGATGAGGTAGAAATATGCAGCCAGAACAATTATATTTGGACAATATTGAACTTTTGTAACT
Source organism: Cucurbita pepo subsp. pepo (assembly GCF_002806865.2). Classification (NCBI taxonomy): domain Eukaryota; kingdom Viridiplantae; phylum Streptophyta; class Magnoliopsida; order Cucurbitales; family Cucurbitaceae; genus Cucurbita; species Cucurbita pepo. Next base: position 7,352,785 of record NC_036652.1, read on the forward strand.
TCAAATTTCGTTACCGGAACACGACGATGAATGTATATGTTGCAAAGATTGGTACTACTAGTGTATTCAACCAGTTTTGTAGTCCCATTACTTCACAGAGATATTAATAGTTTTTATTGTTCTGTCAAGAGCTCGTACGTTCTTCGTGCAGGATGCGACGATGGCGTTGGAAAGTCCAAAAGGCATATAAACCAAATCAAGCGTCTATCGTTTTCATGTTTGGCTTACTTCACTATGTTCACTATATGCATGTTTTCAATATGGAATTCACTTTTTTCTTTGAGGGACAAATTGAATAAAAGATGAGTTGAGAGAGTATAACGTAACCTAAATCTCTTGCATTTGTTTGAAATCAACCGCTCGAATGAAGCGAACACCTAACAACCTCTCGTACGATCATAGTCACTTTACAAACACAATGTGTTGAAGGTTAAGAACACATTTCTTTTGAGTTTTGACTATTTGTGCAAAACATACAAATCAAGACCAATATGTTCATCTTTCAAGCAATTTGCTCGAACATCCTACAATATCGACGATATATGCACAGTTGAATCGACGACATATTGACATACAGCTGAAGCATGCTTGGCGAATTTGGCACCAACATCATATGAGGGGAATGGATTGAGGTACTCCTTTGCAGTTTGAAACTAACAAGGCAAAATAGAACCCAGCTGTGTCAACATCTATCAATCCTCATCTGAGCTACTGTCTTCTAACATCCTCCCATTGTCCTCGGCCATCATTGAAGTATAATTAATCACGACGATATGAAAATCGAAACCGACAGAAACAGGCACGACAGACATTAGGCTTTGAAAGTAAATCTTATCTTACTGGCATCTTATCCCAATCTTTTAACTTGGAATTGGTCAGCATATAATTATCACGCAATGGAGCCCAAGCGGGTCCTTCGGCGTCCACTGCACCACCTGATGTGTCTTAACTGTTCAACATAAAGATGGCCATTTGAGTTTCATTATGGACATGAAGAAACAGATAATATATGATCGTGACTTGACCTGAGCTTCACTCTCTTAACTAACATGCACCCCATCCCCTAGAGCTGTCCATTTTCCCCGCCCCTGCACGGACTAGTCCCCATTCCCCATCCCAACCTTTTTTCATAAAATTTTATAGGAAATTTCGTGAGGACATGAAAACCATCCCGACCCCTGCCCGACCCCATGGACATCCCCCTACCAGTCCCCATTCCACTGCACATAAACACGATAATGAAGATGAGGATGCTAATGAAAAAAGCCACAAGTCGGTACGCCTCCTCAGGTGTTTGTCGAAAGTATCATTGCTCGTAAGAGAATTAATAAAGAATTTACCAACAATTGGTTAAAAGCTGCAATAGATTTATCAAATTCTATAGCAGAAAATAACCAACCTTTGCATTACTGTTTGTTGCTGACAAAATTGTCTTGCCCAACTCAGAAAAGAAAGCTTCCTTCCTGCGTTTATTTATTGCTGGCAGTATAAAACAAATAAAGTACTCCGTATGAGATGGGATAGAACGAAAAAGTTAGGATATCGTTCACCTTCAATATTGAGTAGCTACTCACATAATCACAAGTCAAGAACGGAAGAATAAGCGTCTTAATATGCAAACAAAAGCGGGTCTAACAGGGGTCGCTAAACATTAGTAGTCCTATATAAGCCACGGGGGAAAGCATTAGTCGACTAGAAGTATGCGCGAGAGACTAATAGGTCAATAAATTTGAGGCACATGCCTTTTAAATCACTGGCTACTTCAACCACACAGATTCCCTATCAAAGTCAGCAAATTAGTAAAGTTTCCAATGATTCGTTAATTAGGAGTTTAAAACGTGAGATCCCGCATCGGTTGCAGAGGGAAACGAACATTCCTTATAAGAACGTGGAAACCTCTCCCTACCAAACATGTTTTAAAACCTTGAGAGGAAGCTCGAAAAGGAAAGTCCAAAGAAGACAATATCTGCTAACGGTGGGCTTGGGCTATCACATAACATGTAGTCAGACTAAACAACATGGTTTTCAACAAGGACAAAGCAGAATATAAGGTGGCATACATCATAGGAATAGGAAAGTTAAGCTACAAAATTGAATATAATGCAACATGCAGAAGCACCAAAATTAATTGAATGCTAATTTAGGGACAGCATATTCACAAGGCAAGATAACAGAAAGTGAAATTGTTAACTTCTGAGATCAAAGTTACGTAAAAGGCCTAATACCTTTAACATCTTTAGCTCTCGAAGGATTCAAACCTTTCTGAGCATGTTGTGCCTTATTGACCTGTATCATATTCAAAATAATGGAATTCAGCGATGAATGCAACATAGATGAGGATGTGACAAAAAAGTTGTCTGATATCAAAATTTGGCTACTTACAGCGTTAAACAACTTGACAACTGACACGACAAGCAGCAATACACATGGAGATTACTGTGTTAGTATGATGAGAGATGTAATAATCACCGTTGAAATAAAAAAGAAAACCTTTCCCAACTCAAAGTAAAATCGAACTAGGCTACCTCCTTTAGTAGCAACGCCAATAAGAAACTTTTCATTAGAATCCAAGTAAGTAGCAGGTTTCACATGGCCTTTTTCTCCCACCTACCATATTCACATATTCAAATATTTGCTGTGAGATCCTGATTGGAGAAGAAAACGAAGCATTCTTTACAAGAGTGTGGAAATCTCTCCCTAGCAAACGCGTTTTAAAAACCTTGAGGGGAAGCCCGAAAGAGAAAGCCCAAAGAGGACAATATCTATTAGCGGCAGGCTTGGGCCGTTACAAATGGTATCAGAGTTAGACACCGAGCAATGTGCCAACGAGAAGGTTGAACCCAAAAGGGGGTGGACACAAGACGGTGTACCAGCAAAGATGCTGGCCCCGAAGGAGGTGGATTGGGGGGTCCCACATCAATTGAAGAAGGGAACGAAGGCCAGCAAGGACGCTGGACCCTGAAGGGGGGTGGATTGTGAGATCCCACGTTTGCAATCAACAAATTCTAAGCAAAAGCTAAATTATAAACAAGCAAAATCTTTTATTTAAAAGGAAATACCCTTTGTTTCTCTTTCTTGGCCTCTCCTTTAACTTTCCTCTCAGCCTCCTCTTCTGCAAGCTTTTCAGCAGCAAGCTTCTTGTTTGCTGATAATATAGGACCCTGCAACACAAACATGGCACAATTACTTTTCTTATTACTTCAACTATTGAAAATAATTCCTACCCATTTAAGATATAAACAACCTTCTGTAAACTTAGTTATACCTGGTTGAATGTCACCATTTTCATCGTCTTCGGATAGCTAGACACCTGCATTGACATCCTTCCCTTCCTCTTCACCCTCAGAAAACTCTTCATCTCCAACCTCCTCATGACTGAGCATTGAAGTTTTGGTCTCGTCTCCAATCACCGGAGCTTTCTCGTCATCATCGTCATCATCTAAATTATACTCACGCCCGCTTTTGGAAGAGTTTCTTCATCTTCCTATCAACCTTAACTTTGTTCCCACTTCCACCCATCATCCTTGGTCTTTTCTTGTTCCTGGAACCCATCTTTTTCCTTCTCTTCGCACCTCCCACCAATTCTACTGCATTCCAGTCATCAACCATGATACCGATTCAAATGCACAGCTTATCCCAAACAAATGTTTCAACAATCTTAACCCCTGTTTAGAACCCCTGAATTTTGATGGATTTTAAAATCAGTGTATCTGGATTCCAAAAAAAAAAATGAAATCAACGGTTTAAAAAATAGTTTAAAAAAAAAATTACATGAATTGAGCAACAAAAGCTACCCTATGCCAGTTCATATGCATCTATAGTTTCTGGTATACTCAAGAAGACTCAATGACATTCAATCACACTCGAACTCAATGTTAACTTTCTATTTTGTTTGTCCATTATTGGTTTTTTTATTGATAACAATAATTTCAATCATTTTTTTTAGAAACCCAAACTATACGTGAGTTTCTCCTTTGCTATGTTCATGTTCTTACACATTTTATCCTTTTTATCTAATAATTCGGATAAGAATGATATGTTTTTATGTTCCTTCGGATTCAATCTGTTTTTATTTTCCTCTAATTTGCAACATATTCGTTCTTAGCTTTCTTCTCCGTCGGTGAAGAGAACATACCAACATAGCCCAACGTAGCAACATATAAAAATAAATAAAACCTTGGGGATCTGAAAATGCGCAGCGGCGGCGCCGGTAAGGGGCTGAACCACTGTGTTTCTAAGAATAAGAAAAACAGATATAATTAACTCTGATTGCTCGAAGCGGCAAGAGAGTGTGAGACGGAGTAGGCAACGACGATTTCGTCGGAATGCTGCGGCAGCTGCTGATACGGCGTCGAACAGAAACATCGTGCGGAGTTCGTCGACGGAGTAGGGTGCAGTAATGGACGGTGAGCGTGGCTGAACGTGAAATAGGGTTTACGAAGAAGAAAAGAAGATGGTTTAAAAAAAAAATTTGAAATAGAAAATAATATTTTTTTAATTTTTAATTTTTAAAAAATATGCATGTGGATAAGGTTTATTTATATATAAAAAAATAAAAAATCGATTTAATTAATGATTAAATTAATAAAAATATACTTAACTTATTCTATATAAAAAAATAAAATAAAAAAACTTTAAACTTTAAACTTTTAAACTTTTAAAATTATGTAAAAAAAATACCTTTAAATTTTTAAAATTTCAAATTTAGAATGAAAATAAAAAATATTAGTAAGGTAAATTATGTGTAACGCTCACGATTTACTTGCACGAGATGCAAAATTTATCAGTTGCGTGACACAAAATTCATGTATAATTCGTTACTAGGCATGTAAGTCATAATTTCCGTCTCATATTTGTCATAATTTCCGTCCCATATTTGTCAATAATTTGCATTTCCATTGTATATTTAAAATTCTTATTTTTATGAATTACTAAATTATTGTATTAAAAAAATACTATAAATGTGTAATTTTTGTAATTAAGTTATTCTCGACTTTTGCAATATTTAATTTATTAAGTTTATTTGTTTTGATTGAATTATGTACGCTCATATATATATATATATATATATATATATATATAATCAACCATGTTACTTGGTAATACATTATTATTAATAATATAATTCCTGCAAAAATTAAGAAAATAATAATAATAAAGTATTTGGGCTGGACCTCGCGCTTTTAGTGGGCCTTCCAAGCCCAAAACTCGTTTTCAACATGGGCTGGATCTGCCTCTTTCTAATGGGCTATTGAAAGCCCTCAAAGAAGGGCCGAATTGATTTCTATATTTTTTTTTTCTTTTTTTTTTTTTTTTTTAATGAATTTAATGGGTCTTAAAGTAATAATGATAATATATCAATTATCATTTAAGTTTTAATGGTTGACCATTATTAAATTAAAAATAATAATAATTCAATTAATAATACGTTGAGGTGAGAATTCGACCTATAACTTTTTTTGGTCGAAGTATACGGGTTATGACCTATATTCGTAAATATAATTCAATGGGTTAAAATTAAAATGTTGGAGTCTTCAACTCGTATTTAAAAAATAATTAATAATTAAATTACGTGGAAAAAAAAAACAAAAAACAAAACAAGACAAGGAAATCGAAATTAAGGCAATCGTTGTCGAAACAATTAATAGAAAGGAACAATTTGTGAAACGCCGCCTGTTTTGAAAACGAAAAACGACAAAAAAGTAACACGTGAAACCCACGTGATTCCACTTCCCCAAGGCTGCTGCCTTTGGGCCTTTCCCAATGCATGGTTCAATGGATGTTTTTGGGCCGTTCTTCCAACGGCCCAACTTGTCCTCATCTTAATATTATTATTTAATATTATTTTAGCCAATTTGACGTTGACTTGATTTCGACACTAATATGTCATTTTCCATTTTTATCCCTATAATTCTCAATATTTTCCATATTTTTACAAATAATTATCCCTTAGAATTATCTACTTTCACTTTATTTTTCCCTTTTTTTTTTTATTAAGGAAATNCGGTGAAAGTGACATACTATAGGACCCGTGAGATATTATATTGTGGGTTGGGTCTGAATGCGTTGAACAAGACTTCTTATGGTAATTTTATAACATCATAAACATTTCAAATAAAAAAAATGGGACAATCAATAAATAGCGACATTGATCTCTTCTTTTAACGTACTAAAAATTTGCATTAGTAGTAAGCTATCAACTTAAAGTGTTCAAGAGGCGGCCGCTATTGTTCATTTGTCAATAAATGGTGTCTTTGTTTGGATGACACGGAACCCTAAAGTGGGACGCTACCTAGACAATGATATGTCAAGTTAGTCTCGTCAATTTGACAAAATAATTATTATTTTGGTTCATGAACTTCTCGTAATTTCGGCACACCAAAAAATGGTTAGTTAATTTGCTTCATTAACTCACTGAATTCAATGTTAGCATAGCTCAATGGTAATTGATATTTATTCGTTTTCTCGAGATTCGAGGCTAAAATCTTATATTGTCACACTGTATATTTTCATCGGGATTCTCTAGTTATCTTTGTATATCGTCTTTACTCGTTTACGAGAATTGGAATAGAACTGTTGTGGAGTGAGTCAACCCGAGCAACTTCCGAAAAAAATTCATATAATTATCATAGGAAGAAAAAAAAAACTATTAAAAAATGACAAACATTCAAAACAATGTCTACGTCACACATTAACTTCATACCATTTGGGACATTTTTAAATGTGCTTGCCACCTGTCCAGCATTCTACGGTGGGCTTTGCTGGGGACCACGATATCCGATGACAGCATAATCAGAGAAGGACACGTGGAGATTAGACACTCAGTGTTGTTAACGCTGTTATATTGTGGGGTTAAGAATAATTACGCGGGAATTTACGTGGCCGTATTGTGGAGTAACACGTGTTGCGAGATGTACACGTAGTCCGCGTGGAGCCGCCACATTCAGACCGTGCCGGTTTCGTGTGGCCGTGGGCCTGGACTTTTGGCGAATCGTAAGAAACACGTGTCGGATTAGATAAGTTCAACGGCCATGATTGAGTTGATTTTTATGTTTTTTTTTTTTTTTTTTAA